>NW_015090858.1:710185-766116 GCF_001431845.1 Calidris pugnax | reverse complement strand
CACATCCCAGGGGAGGGAAAGGCCCCCCCCGCACTCACCCGCAGCTCGATGCCCCCCCCGTCTCCCGGTACAGCCTCCTCAACGGCCCATCTCACGCCAGCTCCAAGCTCAACTGCCCTAATTTCTTAAATCCCTCCACCTGCCCCCAAACCTGCCCGGCTAAATTGCTCATTAGCATAACGAAGGCCAGGTGTGTGGTGCCGGGCACCCCCCTCGCTCTGCCACACAATCCCGGCCATCACAGTGTCGTCCCCACACCCATTTACCACCAGTGCACCCAGTACAGCTGGGCACAGGGAGGTACCAGCTGTTAGTGCTGGGCCTTCCAACAGACAGCGACCCTCCACGAAAGCCCCGGGAAGGAGGAGAGCCCCCCCTGCTTCCTATTCCAGGATTGGATCCTTCTTTCTACCTTTTACAAGAAATACCAAAAAGGGTATCAATTAATAATATATTAAAACACCAAGTCTTATAAGAGCCAGCCCTAGGGAGGCAGGTGTGAACCAACCCTAACTGAACCTGAGGACTTTTCCCCCCTGGACCCACCGGAGGGACATGAGACCGTGTCCCCCCAGGGGCAGAGCAGGGTGACGGGGTCTGGGGGGGCACCAGCCCAGCCCCCCCGGTGCTGACCCACCAGCACTGCCCCAGCCGAGGGGTAACGGGGGCTCTTCCCCCCCCCAACGAGGTTCCTGCAGAAGCCAAAGCCATAACTAAACCCACCACTGGAACAGCTGGTGGCTGAACAATGGTAATTAGGGAGGGAAAGCTGCTGGAATCAAATTAGAGACTATCCCTGGAAAACAGGGCTGGCCAGAGACAGCGAGACCAGCCATCAAGCAGAAATGAAGCCACATCACCATTTAATCTTCTTTAATTATCAAAACAGGCGCCTGTGCACAAAAGGGTCTTTTCATCCCAGCTTCAGGTTCCCTGATAATTCTAAAACATACTTCCAGTGTCAGTGTAATTAACATGTTAATTAGTATCAATCCTACCAGATCAATATGCAAAGGTGGCATCTCCTATACCGACATTTAAGACTGGGAGGACTGTTTCAGACCTATTTAATCCTCAATTCAAATTTCAGCCTTCCTGTTAGGGCCAATGTCAGAGTTCCAGCTGGGTATCAGAGCTAAGACTTTGTATTTTAGGGGCAGAGAACAGGGCAGAGCAACGTCCCCAACTCTATTCCTAATTTGTTTAAAAATAAATGCCATGAAGGATGACGAGGGCAATGGTAGATGTTCCACAGGGTTTGGCTGAAGCAAAGCGTTTGCTCCACTGGAGGGAAAAAATGTGCTCCGTGTCTATCTACAGAGGAATAATTTAGAGGCAACTGGTAGCGGCCCTTAAAATACTTAAACACTGAAGCAAAGCAAAAGGAGTGCATTTTGGATGAGTCTCCTCTATTTTTATACAGCACCTGACCCCCCTTCCCCAACTTTTCTTCAGTGAAACCCAAACAGCTGGACTCTTGTGGAGGCAGCACTGGCCCGAGCGTGGCACAGGGGGCTGTGCCAGCCCCTCACACACCGACACAGGAGGAACCACAATAACCTCCACGTCCACCTCCGGGGTGAACCCACCGGTACCGGGACAAGCCACGCCAGAGCAGCCTCGCTGAATGCTGATGTCCCACCTTCTGGGCTCACACTGTCATTTAAAAAACACAGTTTTCCCTTCAAAAATATAATAGGTGCCTGTACGCCTTACGCCTTCTGCTTGTAAAGTCAATTTTGAAAATGTTTTGACTCAAAGCCAAAGATTTATTTTTTTAAAAAAGGCAAAATTCATCTTGAGCCCCCGTATTTCTTAACCGCTCGCAGTATTTTACCAGCTCATATAATTCTGAATGCTAGAATTTGGCAATGCTGAAGTAAAAGAACTAATTACCTAAATAAGAGTTATGGATTAGATCCCAAAGGTTATACTGAACTTCCAAATTCTGGCAACAAGCGCCCCATCCATTAGTATCAGACTGCTGACTGCACCGCAGCTCCCCACCGCCCTTTTTTTAAAAAAATGAACCTTAATTTCTTCATCTGGCACATTTTTCCCAGCTGCAAAAGGAGGGAGAAAACCTTCTTTCTTCTCTCTGAGAAATTAATAATTTATAAATAGGATGGGATTTGATTCTCTGGAAGATGGAGTAGTAGAGTATCTGGGCCAAGTTCTCTTTTTTTCTATTTTCTCCCATTACCCTTAAAAAATTCTCCATCACTAATGCTGCACTATAGATGGACCTGCTCTCGGGGGCAGGAGAAATGGGATGGTTCACAGCTCTGCCTGGAAAGGCACCCTCCGGCTCCAGCGCTGAGTGGCTTCCCCGGCCCCGCAGAGCGGACCCAGAACCCCAGGGAACCCCAGGGAACCCCAAAACCACACAACCACCGTCCTGGGCAAAGCACCACCACCATGAACTCCCAGAACTGACAGTCTCTTGTCACAGCCGTGCTTCCCTGCCCGGGTATTTTCCTGTCCTTCTGAGAATTCCCAACAGCAAATAAACAAGGGGGAGACCCGCAGAGAGCACAGCACGGTGTCTCAGGGTGTGCTGCTGCAGGGATTCTCCTACAGCCAAAGGAAAACAGAACCTTCTATCTCCAAGATACGTTTTGAAATCTTTTCCATTAGCATTTCCATTATTTTTAAATAGATTTGAAAAGTTACACGAGCCCTGTCAAAGCGCCCGTACCTGCTCCCAAACGGCTGCGTGACCCCGGCAGGACAAAGCCACCAGGATATTTCTAACATTTCCATCAATGTGGTTTTGACAATCTTTTTGCTTTCAGGCTGCCAGGGTAGAATCGGAGACGAAGCCAGCCTGTCTCCAGCAGGGAGCAGCTGGAGGGAAACGGGGGGTGATTCCACGTGTCATCCCTATCGACGGAGCCAGTAGGGAAGAGGAGGATCCCAGGCTGAAGACCAACAAGGCAAGGAGACACCTTCTGTGGAGGGACACCACTGGGCGTTTCAGTGGGTTCAGATTGTCATTGACACACAAACCCAGCTTCCATCTTGCTGCATCTAATATCAGTCAACTCAGTGTCATCCGGGCTGTCATCTGACAGGACAGCCCAGGGACAGGCTGGTGACAGCCCTGCTTACGTTAGACAGAAAGGACAGAGGAAGCTGCATGTCACCACGTATAGGTCGCAGTGGAATGAATGACCTATGCTTCTTCCCAGCAGCTTCATTTAGAGAAGAATCAACTACGTTTTACAGAGATAAAAATAGAAAAATCTCCTCCGGTTTAAGAAAAAAAAATAATTAAAATAGCATTACATTTATAAGAGAATGACAACAGCAAGGGAAACAAATCAAATTTAAGGCTTGTACTGTGACCATAATTTCATGCTGTAGTTATTGAAGAGGAAAACAAAGACACTCAAATGCAGGAAAGACAGACTCAGTATTAACCATCTCTCATTTCTGAGAGTCTGTGTTGTTCTTGGGTTTTGCAGATGACTTGTGCTGTGTTTTGAGCTGCACGTTACGATCCCTTGCTCAGAAGACACAGCTTCCCTCATCGGGAGGGCAAAGATGTGGCTCTGCCATCGTGTGCCGAATCGGTGGTGTCCACACCGTCCCCGATTCCCCCAGAACCTGCTCTCAGCCCCAAACCTGGCCACGGGGGCTTCTGCAGAGAGAACAGGGCTCTGCCTATGGAACTGCATCCCAGAGCAAGTTTCTTGTGTTTGACATACTTACACATGAAAATAAGACTGCAAAAAGGAAGAAGAGCTAATTGAGATGGGGTAGGAAGGTGGGGACTGGAGCTGTCTCCAGTCTTCAGCTACAGGAGTCTAAAATCAGGGCTCTGCCAGCGACTGAAGATGGGTTTCAGACCAGGTCCCTGAAGCGAGCTCTGGCAGCGCTCCCCAGGCACCACGGCTCTGCTTAAAAAGTGCTCTTCAGCCAGTAATTTGGTAGCATAAAAAGGGAAGCAGCTTTGGCTTCTGGCTTTGGGGTTTTGTTTAAAATACATATAGAAAGAGTAAACTATGACATTTAGCTAAATCAAAGGCTTTAATTACAGTTGGCAGGTGGCCCCGGGCTGCCCGTGGCCATCCTGGGCCGTTCTGTTCCCCGTCGCACCGATGACTTCAGCGAATCCCTCCCCGTCGGTGACAAAGCCAGAGTGTGACTGAGCCACCCCCAGGCCAGGCTCTGGGATTTCTCATGGCCCCCCCACTCACTGGGGCTCGTCCAGCAGCACCTCCCGAGAGCCTACAGGTACTGGGGAGACCTCAAATGGAATCGCAGCCAACTTCTGGTTTCCTAAGCCCAGTTGAACCCTTCCAGCCCGAAGCTCGAAGGGCTCAGGGGAGAGGAAATCGCCTGTTTGGCCGCTCCTGGGCTTTAGAGTTTCTGCAGAAACATTCCTGCTGCTCCGTGGGGATGTGCAGGGGCAGGGGCTCACGGAGCTCACCCGACTCCCCAGCGACGCCGTGCAGGGATAAAGCTCTGCCTCGCGCCCACGCCGAGGGATCAAGGCCGGTATTACTGACCAAATCTGTTCATAAAATCCAGAGATACTGTACAAAAAGGGTTTGCGACGGTTTAAAGTCTTTCTTCCCAAACATCCCAGCTGAACCAGTGCAGGAGCGTGCTCTGCAACTGAAAGGTGGAAGTAAAAATCTAAACAAGCCAGTAGAATGAATCCCGTCGTGGTGCCGGAGCTGAGGAGCAGCCAACGAGCAGAGCACGAGACAGAAATCACAGCTCCACAATGTAAGGTGTTTGCATGTTAATTACCAAGAAGCAAATGTGGTGAATGGGACTAGAAAGTTTTTTTGTTTTTAAATCCTGTTAAACCTGATATTACTCTTTAATGTTTTCATGTTTACATTTGAATGTCCCTGTTTCAAGACATTTTTAATAATTCCTTGCCCTTGCACTCGCTGCTCTCACAACACTCGGAGGCGTCACGCAAGGAACAGCCCAGACGCCTGTTCCCATTCTGAGGTACACAGCAAGCAGAACTTATTTTTAATGTGTTTCTCTTCTAGCAGAAAACATAGTTCTACTAGTAATGTAAAATCATGGAAAATCATTATGAAACTGTGAATTTGTCATTCAAATGAAAGAATTTTAATTTAAACCTGGCACAGCTCCAGGCCGGAGAGGTTAACGGCTGGGGAAACTTCTCTTTCACAGATCTTGGCAAACAAAATAAGAAAATCCCTGCCTTTCACTTGCTTCCAAAACCTAATTCAATAAAAAAAATAAATCACACAAAACAAAAGAAGTTGAGACTTTTCAAAGCAAACGAAAATGCAAAAATACTTGTGAGCTGCTGAGGGTGAAGGTGGCCGTGGCTCTGGGCTGTCAGGAGGATGGGGCCAGTCTTTTCTCAGTGGTGCCCAGGGACAGGACAAGAGGAAATGGGCACAAACTTGAACATAAGTTCCATCTCAACATGAGGAAAAACTTCTTTGAGGGTGGCAGAGCCCTGGCAGAGGCTGCCCAGAGAGGTGGTGGAGTCTCCTTCTCTGGAGACATTCAAACCCCACCTGGACACGTTCCTGTGGGACCTGCTCTGGGTGGCCCTGCTCTGGCAGGGGGTTGGACTGGGTGATCTCCAGAGGTCCCTTCCAACCCCATGTGATTCTGTGGTTCTGTAAACACTTCTCAGGTATCTAACGCATCAGCTCTGGAGTGGATAGTGCTGCCTGCCAGCAGATCTGAGCCCCAGATAACTCCAATCAGCGAGGTTTAGGTGGTTTGCTTATCAAATAAATCCCTTCTGGAAAGCACTTCACAGCTTCTGATGCAGGGGGTCAAATCTTCTCTATTGTTGCTGAAATTGATGTTATTCCCATTCACTTTGGTATCCATGTTTTTACCATCTAAGGCCTTAAATGAAGCCTGAAGAACGCTCACAGGGGAGAAGCTCTAACAAGAAACAGAAGCAGCAGGACATGTAAGTTCTCACAGGAATACTCCTGGAGTGTCCCTCTCGGGGGCTCTCCTACAACACACCCCGTGGTGCCTGTGCCACAGACTCTGTTCTCACCAGCCTGGTGCTTCCACGTTCCTGCTGCAATGCAGGAAGCAGGATTTCTTTTGGGATTTGGGTAATCCCGGCAGAAAGGCAAACAGCAGGAGCTCCTCGAGCTCACATGCCGTGCTGTCACCTTGGGAAGTCTGGGTTTGAAACACCTGCAGCAATTCCAGGAGAGCTGCTGAACTCCCGTAAGGAGCCGGCTGCCCGAGCATCTGCAGAGGCACCAGCAGAAGATACTGACTCTCACCATAAACCAGGAGTTGGTGCTTTCATGGAGATGGGACAATGTCCATAAAAAACCGTGGCAGAAGCTCCAGCCTCTGAGCTGAACTCCACTGTGATCCCCTCCAGGGATGGGACACGTGTGGGGACACATCTCCTTGAAAAGCGGGTTCTGGTCCAGCCCCTGCCTGCGCTGGGGTTCGTAGGGGCTGCAAACACCTCCCAGCTCACTGAACTCTGAGCCAGGAACTCATTCTCCCATGGGAATCATATTCCCAAATCCCCCCCCTCCATCCCCCTGGCACCCTTGCGGAGCTGCTCACACGCAGCAGCTGAAACCTGACCCAGGCCATTCCTAGAAACTCAGAGAGACGAGTGGTGGGCACGGAGTCTGCTGGCCATGGCCATGGCCCGGGGGGGCTGCTGGGCAGGAGAAGGGCAGAGCTGAACCCCCGAGAGGAGCCCAGAGCAGGAACCAGCAGGAGAAGAGCCTCGGCGGCACCGACACCAAACCCCAACTTGCATTTCTATGGATTCAACTGGTTTCACACAGGAATTAGAACTATCCCCACAAAGTCCTGCACCATTTTGCAATGTGCTCAGTACCAGCAGAAGCAGCACACGCACGGGTTAACTACGGAGGAGGTTTTTCCTGGGTATTTGGCATTATAACAGGAGATAGTACTGTCACACCGGGAGCTGTCATGAACCGACAGCGTTGTTGTCTGTACCTGACCTTACCTGTAAGGCAAGAAAAATAATGTCATTTTCCGTGCTGTCAGTCCCTTAATATGAGCACAAATATGTGATACAGCAAAGGAAGCCACGAGGCACTGCAAACTACAACTAATTACATCAAATGCAAAGATGGAACTGTATTTGGGATGAGATGGAGAGGAGGAGGTGCTGATCTGGTGACTCAGTGCAGCTCAGGACCCATTTCTGCTCTCTCTGCATACGGGCACACTTAGACAATGTTAATGCACCCAAGTTCTATCACAGCACTGGAAACGGTCTGTGTGTTCTAACAGCCTGCACTGTGCCAGTGTGGGGCAGAGAATCTTAAATAAAAGTAGTGAAATGGGGACAGAAGGGTTACTGTTGCTCAAACCACACCTCAGAAAGGTTAATTTGATGGTATTTTCTTAGAAAAGCAATTTGAGCTAATCCTTATCTTAATAGAAGTTAAAAAAAAAATAAAAGAGAGAGAGCATATTCTTTATTATGAGAAAGCCACACCATGTGGGGCTGGCCCCCGTGGCACCAGCAGCTCCGCACACCCCACATCCCATCTCCCTGCCCAGCCTCGGCGCCCACAGGGAGCAAAAGGCTGATTGGAAAAGAAGTGAAATAGAAGCAGGTGGATTAAACCAAAGACCTCACACGTGAAGAGTATTGAGATTCATCAAGCTTGTAAAAAACATTATCAACCAGATACTTCAACATGTAGCAGACACGACAGGGGCTGCCCACCAGTGAGAGAGAAGCTTACTGGACTATGCCTGTACTGGTAAACTGGTAAGGGGCAAAGGCTGCCCAGACCCCCACAGCCTGGGGTACTGTAACACCCAAAAACCCATTTTTTACTGCAAAAATTAGTGAAGTAAACACAAATACCAATTAACAGACAGCTCTGCTCTTTTTAGTACAACCAGATTTTCCCTTTCAGAGAGAAGCCAGGTGGCTCCCAGCACTCGAAGCTGGAGCAGCCTCCCCCACCAAATCCCTCAGGAACAACACGGACCAACGCCTGGTGGTGGAGATCATTAAAGGTCATTCTCATAAAATGGAAGTAAACCTCAGGTTTTGCCCAAATTCTGCTGAGAATAACTAGATTATGTGCAATCACCTGTGCAACTTCCGAATGGAAAAGCTACTACCAGAGTTATTCTGTCCCAGAACTGACAACAGGCGGCCGTGGGGGTGAGAGGCAGGAATCCATCAGTCCTCACCAAAACACAGGTACCTTCAGTTATACACTATTTAATGCATTCTGGTAAGTCAGGGAGGAACTTGGCCCTCAGTACATTTGATGAAAATTCACACAAATAACCTTGCATTAATTCTTAACTGTGCATATTTAGTTGATCAACCATTTTATTTCAAATACAAGTTACTCTAAAAACCTCAACACTAAGTATGGACAAAAGCTCCCCCGCCGCGCAGGGGCCATAAGCTGAGAGTACACAGATTCAGTCCGGGGTCACTTACAGGGGCTGGTTCTGGGTAAGAGTCACGTAGACACCAGTAACTCCAGCTCTTTTATTAAGTTTTCTTGGAAGTGGTCAGACCTGAAGCCATAACGCTGCAGAAAACTCATGCTTCATCAGTTTTGTGGGTAAGGAATTTCACTCTGCAGCTATTAATCAGGCACTTTGCACAAAGTCAGTCAGAAAAAGTGAAGGTGAATTCGTCCTCTTTCTATAAAAAAATACTAGGTGAGCACATCTCCCCTCTGCTGAGCAGGAGGGTAACAACCCCCAGCCCCCCCAGCTCCCAGCCCAGGGCTGCTCCTCGCGTCCCGTCCCGTGTTTGGGCAGGAGCACGTACAGGAACACGGCACCGCTCCCAGAAAAGCCACGCTAATGAAATGTAAAATCTGCCCCAACACAGCTCAATGCAAGTATAATTGTAAAACAGGCTGGTACAATTGGGAAACAACTTTTAGAGCCCCCGTAGCCTGGAGTTTCTGAACTGAACAATGTTTTCTCAGGAAGCAGAGCTTCACAAACGGCCCGATTGCTTCTGCATGACTTACCTTGCATGTCGGGGGATTTGAGAGCTGACGTAATCTGGCCGTGTAAGTAGTTTATCATTGAACATTTAAACCATTAAAAACCACATATCAAGCAAACCGATATTTGGAAATCCACGGCTCCCACCAAGCCAATCTGCATCGTTAGAATAAAGTCTATCAAGTCAATAAACATGAGAAACAAATATGAAATCCTCCCTACACGAACAATAAGGCTTCGCAGGAGGGAACTCCCTGCTTTTCATGCTGTTCCCTCTATTCACAGTCCAACTATTTCTAATGGAAATTCTGTTTGCTATGGAGATTATGATTCAGCCTTCTTTTGGCATCCCCAGCACATCAAAAAACGCACAGAGCTGGAGGAGGGTGTGAAGGTCTCTCTGTGGGGTTTAATGCTCAAGGATGCATAGAGGTTTAAAAGCATCCCATAGATGTTTAAGAGCATCCCCCCATGAGCTCAGGGGAAGTAAAAGCAACTTCTAAGGAAGGCTCAGGTCTGAGCTGGGAAGGGAATCGCTGAAGCACAGTGGCACCAGCAGACAACGCCGATGGCAAACGTGATGCACCGGACTCTGGAATGGGAAATTCTGGTGTGGGTGGACTCTAGGAAGAGGTAGAAGGGGCAGGCCGTTACCTGCAGGACCAGCTGCTGCCAGGCAGTGGCCAGTGGTTGCCCGTTGCCAATGTTGCAGATGCTGAGGCGGTCGGCGGGCGGGTGGGCACGCTCCAGCTGCAGGGAGACATTGCGCCGCTCCTCCTCCAGCGCCCGGGTGAGCCGCTCGAAACGAGCCTCCTGCTCCTTAACGGAGGCTAAAATGCTGGCAGCGGACCTGATATCATAGTCATCCATGATTTCTGCAAATGCTCCCGCCTGTTGACTGACCGGGGCAAATGGAAAGGGTTAGGTGGAGGGGTGGGGAGGGCACGGGTTAAAAATAAAAATGCACATTGTTAGTCACCCCGCCGAAGGACTGCTCACTCTAAGAAGCAAACTGCAGCGCTCTTTGACAAGAATTCCTCTCCATCCATTGATTTGCTTTTAAATTAAAAGTAATTAATCCAAGGCTTCCCTGTTCAAAAAAGAAAAAAACCCACAGGATCACCTTGGAGAGAATTTATATTTAATTCCTTTGATCTTTTTGCTAGAACGGCTCTGACAAGGGTTTTCATCCCTCTTGCAAAGCTAATTTCACTGTGCAAATAATAATGGACTCAAAATAAATATATTTAAAAATACAGCTTTGGAGGGAATGAGGAACACGGTCTTTCTCATTATAGACACCTGGAATTTTTGTCTTTAACAGCACGAGTGAGAAGTCTAACATTTTTAAAGACAGAAACTTCATGACACAATAAAACAGTTGTGTCCATTTTTTTCCCAAGTGAACGGACACCTCTCCCCCCCAAATGAAGCAGACAGTAGCTGAAAATAATTTTCACTTTTAAATTACAGGCGTACACTGTAATATGGAAAATATTTTCAGATGCAGACAGTGCAATGGCAGTTGAAACGCGCCCGATGGTTTCGTGGCAGCCAATGCAGCAGCCCCTCATGCAGCCGTTCACCAATAATGCAAATGAAAAAGCCCAAATCAAACATCGTCCATGGAAAACACACAAAAAACTGCTTGTGTCTCAACACAGGGAAAAGAAGAACCCAGAAACCAGCTAGATGGGATGTATCTTCTGCCTTAGGTCCCTCTAGCAGGGTTACGTGGTGCCGTTAAAACCCTACCCCCACCTGCGTGGTGCCTGCAGCGAGACTCCTGCTCCTTCCACAGATCTACAGCGTGAACAGCAGTTAAAATGGTTTCAGAAGAGTATAAAATCAGCAGCGTAACATAAGGGTAAATGTTGGCTTCAGCAGAAGCCCTTCACTAAGTGACACAAGTCTCTGGTCACTACTGCTCACTACAGAACTACCTGGATCTGCTCCCAGATGAGCAGGGGCAGGATCTTCTCCAGCTCCTCTCATTCAAGACCAGTTCATGTTCTGTGCTACGTCCCCAGGAATTGTCCCTTGATGTGCAAATCGGCAGCGACGCTTCCTGCTGCCAGAGATTCTTTGTTTTCCATCTACAACACGGGTTTCCTCAAGCGCTGGCAGAGCCAGGCCCTGGGCTCCTCCTCGACCCACGCTCTCGCCCGCCGTGTTCTCCAGGTCTCTGACAATTCCCACCTCCCCCCCGTGCTGGTGCTTTGGTAGCTGATGGTAACGGGTCACGGACTGTTACACTCCCCAAAGAGGGATATTAATAGATATTAAGCTGCATTTTTCACACAGTTTGTTGGAAACTCCTAAGTAGCCCTGAGGTCTCCCTTCTTTTATCATACGTGGCTGAAATGATCCAACAGGCCCAGCAGAGAGTGGGGCAGAAGCAGCAGCCCCAAAGCCCATGACACACACCTTGATTTCATGGGAAATGACCTGCAGTAGCTCTGAGGGTCATCGCGAGCTCTGAGGGAGCTGCTGGTGAAAGGAACCAGGGTGACAGGAAATCACGTTGGAAACAGCGTAAGGACGACCACGGATCAATCTCAGAATGTTTACACACAACCATGATTTGAGCCCTTCAGGTTTTCAGACTCAGCAGAAGTGACTGTTCTCACTTCTGCATTGATTTCACCTCCATTGGGATTCTGAAAGAAAACCAAAAACCACCGAAGGGTTTTCCGGATGTCGCAAACTAGTCAAATACAGACCAAGCTGCCAACTCGAGATGTTCTGCTCAAAACCTTGTTTTTGTGAGGTTATCAGGAGCCTATGAAGCCTTCAGAGAGCACAGGTCCCTGCAGAGGAGGGTCCCAGCTCGTGGGGAGGGACTGCGGGACCCCCCTGCAGCCGCCGGGGCTGCAGAGGAGGGTCCCAGCTCGTGGGGAGGCTGTGTGGTGTGGGAGGGACTGTGGGACCCCCCTGCACCCGCCAGCTGTGACGGCACCACTGGGATCTCCAGGGGTGATCCAGGAAGAAGACGACTAAATTTTAAAAAAAGAGGTTCTCTTTAGAATACGCAATGCAAGTTTCTGTCCTAAGCAAAAGCACTACCAACAGCAGCATGAAAAATTGAGAAGCGCCTCCTCTAATGCAGATTCTGAAGCAGTAACAGCTTTAATAATAAAACTCACAGTTGATGACTGAGCTGGTATATAACTTTCAAGGCACATTCTGAGAATGTGACAAAGATCCCATTCAGAAAATCCTTAATGAGCTGTAAGCCCTCGATGCCACACATGAGGGAACCTAGAAAATTTGGGTTCTATAAATGGTACAAATCTCTAGGGAGCCACAGAGATCTCCATGCAGAAAATATAACGTTAACCTCCTTACAACCATAAATATTGTGCTTCTTTTCTCTGTGCAAAGAAAAACACAGGCAGAAAATAAACTGTATAAATTTTCAGATGTAGAATTAGTGACCATAAAAATCCTAATTGCTATGCAGGAACAGCAGCAGGGCTGATAACTGCCTTTTAAGAACTGTTGGACAAAGACAGACTTCTGCATTTCAAATGTTTTATTAGCAGATAAATACTCGCTTGCTGTTGATTGCACTCCCAATTATTTACCCAGGGTTTCAACAATTTACATTATCAGCAGTCTAGACTAGAGGAGAAAAATAAAAGTACTGACTCATGAGTTAGTTACTCAGGCTGCCACTTGCAATTTGCTACCGTTTGTAAGTAAATTAAAGTGCATCGAAAAGGGTGTAAATAAATGAAAATATGAGACCAATAGCAGGCAGGTAAAGATTATTCCTTAGGCTGCACTTCTAAACACAGCCAACACTTGCCTACAGAGTGTCAGAGGCTGCGCTGACAGCAGCAAATCCTTCCTGCCCACGGGACTCCAAACAGCGGTGCTGCTCTGGGGATGGAGCAAAGTAAGAGGATCTGGTTTCTCTCACTGTTCATATGAAGAACTAACACATCAAAGGGCCTCCGGCAAGTCAATCCAGCTGAAGTGCTCCACAGGGATGAGGAGAATCACCCCCAAATGGGGGTCCTATGCACCACTAACCCCCCCTCATGCCCAAGCTGGAGGTCTCTTGGGAACACCGACGTGCCTACAGGCACTGGGTTCTCTGCAGAGAAAGTGAGTTACCTCTGCACACTGATTTTGCTGATACAGGACATAGCTGACTGTCAAGAGTCTTCAAAGAGACCTTGAGATTAAGGGGCGTCAAGTCCGACAGTCTGAGAGCTGAGCCAAGCTGTCCCACCAGTGCTGTCCCACCTCCCCGTCCAGCCCCCCCAGGTCCTGCCGACAAGCCATGGTGCTATGATGAGCAGCAAGAGGCTGGCACGTCCAGCAAACACAAAGAGCATGCATGGGAACAGGGGCTACGTGCTTCTACAGGGAAGAAAACCACCAGAATAAAAGCAAAAATGGGGCTTAAATAATCTATGGAACCGAAGCAGAACACATGCTAATTATGTTTCCGCCCTGAAGTGCCACAAGGGATGAGTAGCATAAAATGAGCGTTATCCCCCGTGCAAGGTGGGAAAGCATGCAAAGAAATCAAGCCATACACACCTATGGGTTACTGGGGCTGGAGCGTTAGAGCTGCTGGGACATCACCCACTAAGGCCAGAAAAGTACAGACAAAGCAGGAGAGCAGCCCGGAGCAGAACCAGCTACGAGAGAGAGGAAAGAGAAGACAGAGTTAGTTAATAAGGTATTACAGCCCTTTTGTACAGCCATCTCCCAGGTTCTCCTCACTATGTCCAATAAATTATTTATTACACTGTCTTCCTCCTAACTTGGAGGAAGAAGAAACAATATTCAGAGAAGCCAATCCTGAGAAAGCCAATCCTTAAGGAAAAAAACCCCAAAGTGGTTAATCTGATTTGTTATCAGTGATCAACACTTGCACGTTCCTATGAGACTTCTGTTCATGCCCTCAGTCAGGGGAAACTCTGGACTGGAACCAGGATTTTGGATGCTATGAAACCGGATATCGTAGCCAAACATTTTAAAACACAGAAACATAACACATGACACTCTCAGAAATTATAATAATTATTTAGGCACGCAACTTGAGGTCCCGTTTGTGATGGATCTGGAGCTGCCAAACAACTCCAGATCATTCCATCGCTACCATCCGAGAGGGCACGCTCACTGCCCACAGACACAGCAGCTTACGGCCCCTTGCTTTGTCCTACCTGTCCATAACCTAATCCTCCACGAAACCCAAGTGAAAGCAGGTTTGGGGATATTTTAGCTCCTCTGCGTAGCTCTGTAAATCTCTGATCTGTTTTGCCTCAAAACATTTAGCGCCAAAACTTCTCTGGGTCAGCGACGGCAAATTTAGTACCTGTTTTTGCTGGAGCTGGGACAGAACAGTGTCCCCTGGGCAGAGGCAGGTTCTGCCCAGCAGCGTGTCCCGTTGGAAACTCCTGCCACATCCAAAACACTGCAGCCACGGGGCAGGGAGAGCAGAGCTGGGACAAACTCCCTTTCCTGGTACAAATGCTTTTGAACATTTTCAGCGAGTCACTCTGCCCCAGCAGGTTTCATGCCTGACCAGGTACCGCCTGCCTTCCCGCAGCCAGCATAAACACAATTCCTTGCATTTCAGCCAAATTACCAGAAATACAATCCTTTCTTTGCATAGATCCAATCTCAAAGGGCACGGAACCGTCAGCCAGAAAACTCGTTTTTCTTAAAACTAACAGAAGTAAATTCTATGCCTAAAACTTACTCGATGTAACAAAAGCACATGAAGATATGCCCAAAGATGGAAGTCAGGAGGCAGCGCGAGAGAAAGACTAATTCTCAAGTAAATGACCAGAGAGAATAAATAAAGCATAATTCGGTTTCTACAGACAAAAAAGCAACACTTTGGAAAATAAAATGAAATAAATATATATATTACACATTACAAATTCCAAATAAACTGCTTTTCAGACCTTATGGCGAAACCTATCTCGAGCCTGGCTCCTTGCGCTGCTGCTCTGGTTGACTGAGCTCTAATTTGACCCTTACGTGACAATCCCCACCAATGAATAGCAATGAGGAATTCACAAAGAAAGCTATTTCAATATAGTTCTCTCCTAGGCAGGGACAGACGTACTGTGCTGGTGTCAAAAGAAACAAATAAAAAGGCTGGTTGGGGTTTTTTTGTTCCTCTGGACAGAAGCAGTGAAACAAGGCTTTAAGGAGGGAAGGAACAAGGGCAGAGGAAACGCCAACAGGAAAACTCCTTGAGGAGGATTCTGGATCCTGCAGGGAACAGGCCAGTGTGCAATAGCTGAGCTTTGACAGCAGCAGGAAATTCCACCCAACCATCCAGCAGGAATCGTTTTGTAGAAATAAATAAATAAATTCTGCAGACTGTAAACACTACGATCTGGGTTTGGCATCCCCAGCAGAAGAACAGACACACACATCCTGACGGTGCCCCACGGCTCCCTGCGGCATCTCCCATCGCACCAGCACAGCGCCCAGTCCCCCGACAAACTAACACCTTCATTAACCTCTTCCTTAAAAGCACTGAAATCATTTTGTATTAACTTACAAAAGATGCAGTTCTCAGCAACAAAGGCTACAGAACTTGATTATCTCTCATACGATCCCTCCTGTGGATCAATCAAGTGACACCTTCCCACGGCTTCCCTTCGGGAGCAATCCCTCTCTTCAGCAGTTTGCTACGAGGAATTCCTCAGGTTTTCCTTCCAAAATTTCATGCTGTGTTTTCAGGGCTGGGTGGCACAGTGTGCTACGTAGCTTTAATTATACGGAAGCTCTATTTCCCTAATAAGATACATTTCAATTGCTATAAGGTACTCTCAAATGGAAAGGAAAATAAATTAGAGCAATACAGGCCACCTTCCTAACAACTGCACACATGTAATAGCATGAATTATTCAGTCGTGCATTAAACTTCAAATTGAAATATTTTTACAAGGGCAATTTTTAAAGTAAATGTTTTAGCCCATGATTACTTTTACCCAATGTAAAAAATCTCAATTTCTCATTGAAATTTATCATTTTTAGAGCCGAAGAGCGTAACAGCAGGTCCTTTCTGAGGCAGGTCCTTGCTCTCCAGGACCTACAGCTTGTCTGCACTGGGTGAGCTCTTCCTCGTGGAGCCCTCGTCAGTCGTGCATTAAACTTCAAATTGAAATATTTTTACAAGGGCAATTTTTAAAGTAAATGTTTTAGCCCATGATTACTTTTACCCAATGTAAAAAATCTCAATTTCTCATTGAAATTTATCATTTTTAGAGCCGAAGAGCATAACAGCAGGTCCTTTCTGAGGCGGGTCCTTGCTCTCCAGGACCTAGAGCTTGTCTGCACTGGGTGAGCTGAGCTCTTCCTCACGGAGCCCTCCTTACACCACCCTTCCTTCAAAGATCAGCCGTTGTGTTAATTAAGCGTAGAAGAGCAGAGCGAAGCAGCATCCCGTTACCTCGCACCCACTGAGCGTCCACACTGAGGTTTAACGGGTGTGTGACAGTCCACACAGTCACACCGTGTGCTGGAATTCCCTGGGCAAACACACACTCCTGGTGTATTTCCCAGCGAGGGGCTGTTGTGGGTGGTGGGACCGTCGTCAGCCGGAGCGGGGCTGAGAGGGACGAGCTCTGCCTTCAGGCGGCCTCTGCTCCGGGGGAACGTGGCAGAATCCCTGGCTTTGTTCTGTCTCACGAAGTGTTAAACTCAGACACAGCCAGGACAGCATCAGCATCCTTAATACTGTACCCCTACACCAGGAGAATCACTGTTTGGCACAACTGACCTCCCATCTCTCTGCTTCAGTCGGGACCCTCCCGCCCCGAGTCCAGAGGAACCGCCTGAGCTGAAGGATGGGCTCAAATCCCACAGAATAATTCAGACTATTTTGATGATTTCAGCAGTTCCATTTGCTCCTGTTGCACGAACAGGCCTCTGTTTACACGTCCCCAGAAACCTTTATATTTTCCTTTATAGTTTTTTGTTTTTCAATAGCAATAAAATGCAACTTGGAAGTTAAAGCTCGAATGAACAAGGTCATACTTCACTATCTCTTGTGGGATGTGAATAGTAAATTTGCTGCTTCTCAGAGCTCTGACACCTTTTCTTTGGCCTCGGAATGTTCCAGGCTTGCTCGTTTCCAGCTTGATTAGCTGTGGGCCGGTGGCCGTGACACCCAGAACACGTGGTGCTGCCTCCTAAAACTGCTGCACGTCATCGATTTTTCTCAGGTCTCCCCCAGTTAAATCAATAAGGAGTTCTACTTAAAAATGGATTGTGCTTTGTGGGCTCTTTCTGGTTCATGTATATTCAGATTCCCAAGTATTCTCCCAGCTGTTCCAGCAGAAGCTCTATCTACCAGGCTTCCCCCTCCCTCTGACCCCAATCTGGTTCCCCCCGACACCAACAGCCGCTCCGGGCGCTGCGGGCAGAAACAGACAATCTGGGCAAACTTCTATTAAGTAGAAAATTCCACTATAACCATTTTAGTAGAATACTGCCTTCCCAGCAGCAAGGAAAAAACCCTCACACAGCTTAGGTGAACGCTAGACAGCACCAGGCATTAAATTATCCACCAAGGCACGGGGCTGTGGGGCTGGACGGGGTCTCATCTCATTTGCAGCAGAAACCCTCCCTCGCTGCGGAGGCCGCCTCGCACGCAGAGCCACCAAAAATCAATACCTCTATTCTTAGAACAGGGCTATTTCAATGAGAAAAAGCTCAAGATCAGAAGCAGTCCAGTTCATAACCCACTTCTTCCCCCAGTATGTTAAAGCTTGGCTTCATTAATATACAATCCAGTTTGGCCACAAACAAGCCAATGACATGAACAAACTCTCATAACCTGATGCAATCCCTTCCACAGAATACAGAAAAGATTTCACTAAACATTATCATAGAATGGGGTGGATTGGACGGGACCCAGAAGATCCTCTAGTTCCAATGCCCTGCCAATACCCAAGTACCCTCATTTTTCTTGGCTTCTAGATGTTTTGAGGTTGGTAAAAAGGCTTCCATTTTAAGAGAAAAGCTACTGAGAGTTACACAGTCTGAAACTGGTCGGGGGGAGCCTACAGCTGAGACCAGCTGTGTGTTTCCAGGCGTTAAACCCCCAGTTGACAAGAGGCAGGGAGAGGGGAGGCAGTGGGGAAGCTGCAGTTCCCATGGCCAGACCAGTTTCTCACTGGAAAAATGGAGTAACTGAAGGCTGGAAAATCCTGCAAGTGGTGATAATAATTCTTTCATAAAAGATAGAATCATAGAATCATTCAGGTTGGAAGAGACCCTTGGGATCACCGAGTCCAACCATCTACCCTACTCTACAAGTCCTCCCCTACACCATATCCCTCAGTACCCCATCTAAGTGTCCCTTAAACACATCCAGGGATGGTGACTCCACCACCTCCCTGGGCAGCCTATTCCAATGCCCGTGATACTGCCGTGCCATCTTCTAGCAGATAAAATAAGTAAGGAAAGGGGAGGCAGGGAAGCTCAGGAGAGTGATGTGGAGGGAGCCCAAGTGCCCACTCCAGCTCCTCCAAAGGCTGTGGGGCTGGTGCCAGGTCAATGCCCCAGACCAGGCACTGAACCCCCGGCCGGTGGCTGGGAAACCATCGTGTCCCTGCACGGGCTGAGAGGAGAGGGAAATAATCCAAGCGTGACCCCACCAAACGGCGAGTGTTTAAGCTCAGCAACAGATGTGTCAAATGACTTATCCCAACCACGAGGAGTTAATTGATGCTATAAATAGTACTCTGCAGACAAAAAAAAAGAAAAAAAAAATCCACTTAATTCTTGTACCCACAGCACAGAGTCTAGGCTTGCTTATCAGTGAAACTATTTTCCTTTAAAGAAGTGGGCTCGGGTGTTTTACATGTAGATTAACACAGAGAGATAATTTGATTTCAGGCTATTGAGAGATTTCCTTCCTTTTATGTTTCAGCAGAACAGGGCTCTGTGCAGCTAAATGAGATCCGTAGATTACAGCAGAAGAAAGGCTAATAAAACCGCATCGCTACATTCCTGGGTAATAACGAATGGTTTTTAATTCTAGGGCTCCAATCTCAGGGTTTATGAGGGCATTTCCAATTACTATTTTTAAGATTAATGCAAATAAATGCATCAAAAGGAAATAGATCTTTTAGGCCATTTGAACCAAATACTTAATATCTCCCATAGCATTTTACATGCCAATAAATAAACTGGCATTGCTAGGGAAAAACCCTCACAGTTCTGAAGTGTTCAGAGCAAGCACCTTCCCTACGGTTTTCTTACTCCTTTCAGAAGAAAAAAAGCAAACAAACCCCCTTGTCTGCTTTCCTAAACGTGTGTCTTATTCAGCTCTCCCCGTCAGACCGCGTGGGTTGTGTGGCTGCTCTATTGCTCCACCAGGAGCTGAAAACACCAGTGTAAACAGGAAAGAAAAGAATGTCAATATTCATGTTTAATTCTTGAAGCTACTAAATCAAATGAATTTTATTAGCTGCTTACCCACCAGCCCTGCCACATCACTCTCCCCTATTTCAACTGCTCTCATTAAAAACAACCAGATTTCGACCTCACGTTGCTTTAAACCAGGGACGGTATCAATGAAGAGGAGATTAAAGCAACACAAAAGGAGGGAAGAACCAGAACGAGCCCCACGAGCTCTAATTCTCTCCGGTAACATCTGTCTCATTCTAAATCAAGTAATTTTTTCCACCACACTAAAATTGGAACCAAAGCACCTACTCCATCAGACCAGGCTAGAGATCTGCAGCTCTGCAGGTTCAAAGTGGGCAGCAACAGCCCCTTGGCTGTTCAGCATCTGCAAATTCCAAATGCAATCCAAGTTCATTTCACCCTTGGAAGCTCAGGATGCGATCCAAGTTTGTGCTGATTAATGCCACAGCCTTTTAGTAGTACAAGGCAAACATGCATTTGAGAACTAATAAATAATATGTGAGCAAAAGAAAAGCATTTAGCTCATCTGATGTCTTGAATAATCACCCAGTTCATGCATAAACATACAAAGGCAGGAAATCCAGCTCCCTTTTAATGACAGTCTCAGAGGGGCTCTTCATTCCCTGGGATGGATTTGGGCACGTGGTGTCCCCCTGACACTGCCAAGGGGACAGTCTGTGGCACCACAGAGACCTCCTGCTCCGGAGCACGGCTGCTGTTTGTGGGGCAGGAACCGTGTCTCGGGGGCTGCCAACAGACCCCAGCTCTTCTCTGGTCCTCCCAGCAGAAATCAGTATCACCCAGAAGCACCTTCTGCTCCATCAGCCAAGGGCATTGGCTCCCCTTGGGTTACACTGGCAGCCAAAAGAGCCTGCAGAGAACCATGGCCAGGACCCGTCTCGCTCCTGTCACTGGGCAAATCAAGATGCTGCCGTAACCCCATTGATTACTCCAGGCTCAATCCTTCTTTACTCTTTTAGATCTCCCCTTGCGTGAAGCAGAAAGGCAGCGTTACGCTTCCTCTGTGAAATGTCACATTCATACATTTATCAAGAATTGTATTTATTACATCACTGCAGGTAGCAATTTTCACAACTAAGATTCACATCTTTATTGTAAGAGCTTTATATTCATTGGCTTGTAGCTCCATCAAAATGTAAACATTTGGGGCTCAGTTTTTGTGGGTAGCTCTTCCTTCGGGCTGAACGACTCCTTCAGGAAAACTCCAGCGAGAAGAGCAGAGCCTGAAACTAGAGGAAACTAGAGAAACAGCGAGAAGAGCAGAGCCTGAAACTAGAGGTTCAGCTCCAGAGCCAGAGCCTCCAGGGCTGCCCTGGTCCCTCTCCCTCTCTCCTGCCCGTAAAACCTGCCCTGAATTTCACCTCAGCATGAGTCTCCAGTTCAGGTGGACAAACCACCATGGGTAAACTCCTTCTTCTGTGCGGAGGTTGGCTCAGACGTGAAAATCAGTCGAAATTGGGGAAAGTATCGGATTCACGGGGCCACCATCAATAGCCTTCTGGACAGGTCATTTTCCTCCAGGTAGATGTGGTCAGACACTGTGCTCATCCTTCCCAAGGCTGCCTGCTTTGATGGCTTTAACTAAATCTTAATGCTTCTTGTAGCTTGTATCGCCCATCAATAATATTTCTTCTTTCCAGGAATGCAGTTATCACTAATGCCTAATTACAGTTACTTAAGAAGTATTTCTTCCAGATCACTGAAGATCTGCTTCAAGAACCAACTTTCCATTCAAACATCCCCTTTTAATGACCGTTTTGCTGTGCCAAGTGGAAAAAATAGTAATTTTGCCTTAACTGTCTAACCACTTCAAATATTTAAAACAAATTCCCTTTATTATATCAAAATGCAAATCCTGCACTGTATAAACAGGAATGGATTCCAGCTAAAATAAATACTTTTAACTCATTTCATTAAGGCTCTATGAGTAACAGGTAAGGAGCAAACAATTCAGACAGTAAATACAATGCAAACTCTGTTGAGAATCCTTCCAGCAAACAGTTTGAAACTTTAAAGGGGATACATACACTTTCAGTGTATATATGTATATATAAGTGTATATATACAGTGTATATATACACTTTCAGTGTATATATGACATATATAAAAGGGATAATGTTTAAAAATAACCAAATGAAAATTGAAAGAACTTTATAAAAATCAGTAACACGATACTTGTTATTCAGAGGATTATTTTTTGAAGAATGCTTGGCTAAAATTATAATCCACCTACACTGAGAAAAACAAAGCAGTACACAGAAGGGAGTAATATTTCAGGAAAGCAAACAGCAGAACACTTCAATATTTGATGCCATTAGTCACCACCAAGCCCCCAGATCTAACACAGGCGCCGCAAAGTGCCAAAGGGAGTTCACAGCAGCTGAAGATGCTCGTGGTGCCCCTGGAAGCAGCAGAGAGTGGGCTGCTCTTCTCAGGAGAGGCTGAGAGGGAGGGAGGGGATGGAGCAGGGAAGACTCATCTCCAGAGTATGAGATCACTGCAGAGAGGTGGGATGTGGGACATGACCACAGCCTTTGATCTAAAACAACCTCAGGAGAGCCTGGGCTAAGGAAGGGAAGGCTTTGAGTCCACCCGCTGTGAATGTGGCCCCAGGGAGGGCCATCCCTTCAGGGGTAGAAGGAAACTCAACAAGGGTTTCCACAGCAGAAGGAGGGAGACGTGGATCCGAGATGGTGTCAATCACAAGAAAGAAAACAGTCATCCCTGTTTTCCTCAGCTAACCCTCGAGTTTGGCCCTCACCACTGCCTCAGAATTATGGAGATTCCTGCCCTACTTCCACAGGTTTAGGATTTATCACGGGTATTTCCTTCTTTCTGCCCCTCAACCATTCTATCACTATTTCAAAACAAATTTCAGTAGGCCCTCAATAGCATGGAACATCTGAGAGATGTAAAGATAACTTAAAAGAATAAAAGGACAATGATTTAAGAACATACACAATGACAAAGCAGCAAAATACTCAGAGTCTTTGTGAGGAACTGCAGAAACACGGTACCTTTTATAGCGTCCCTTTCTTGTGGTGGCGTGAAGATCGAAATTCTCCCTTGGTTTGATGGTAACTCTGTCAGAGAAACAAAGAAAACAAAACAAAAAAGACATTTTTATTCCATCCAGGGGAAGTAGGAAGAGGGGAATATTTTTAAATAACTGATAGCATTTACATAATACAGTGGGAATCTATTAGTTGTACCTCCCCTTGGCTCCCCTTCCCTTCCTGAGTCACACTGGTCTGCAAAAAACTGTTACATCCAACATCTGTTGCCCCATCACCTGAAACCCCAAGAAAATCCCACAGAACCGGAGCAGGGAAAGTCAAGTCCGTAGGAGGAGCTCATTTGGGTAACCAGCTCTTTCTGTCCTCTTGATTCCTGTCCCAGTGCCACCCATGTCTGCACATAGCAAACATTTCCAAACTTAGAATTTAATCCTATATTTATATTTAATTCCCCATTGATTCATAGATTTAAAAGTAAAACTGTTTCCTTCGAAAGCTCACACCACAGCATTTTCTGTCGCCCAGGTCTAAATACCATCCGGTGACTCTAAAAATGTCAGCTGTGGCTACAGAAATACACCTCACCCCCTCTGACCTTTCTTCTTCCAGCTGCAGGAAATCAGAGAAATACAGGCAGGAAGACTTTCCCCTTTGGAACTTGCAAGACACAACTCAACAGTTTTCAACATCTCATTTTCTGTTTGAGCTTCAGGTACTGTTCCCATTACGGCATTTTTTACCCTAGAAATTTCTTGTACAGATAACAAGCATCCCGTGCCTCGCATTCCCAGCCTCCTCCTCTCTTTCTGAGACCAAGAGAGTTCTGAGCGGGTGATTTCTCCAGATGTGTTCCACTCCAGCTGAAGTTGCCCCGTACACCAGAGGTGCCACCACCCTTCCATGGACAGTCTGCGACATGGTACAGTGAGGCCAGAGAAACCCAGGACTCAGTGAGCAAAAACACCTCAACCCTTCACGCTCCCGGCAACCACACAGGTGCTAAACCCAAATTATACATCTCTGATGGAAGATGAGGGTTCCTTTGAAGCCTAATTTCTTTTAGCTTTTCTCTCATAACAAGAAAATGAGTACCTCCTCTAAGTAGGCTAATTTTATTAAAATATTCTCAATTTTTAAGCCAGAAATAATTCATGATTTATGTTTAGTGTCACCTGGAGCAGAAAAAAAACCTACTGAAAAAATACTTTGCTTGATTTTTTCTTCCTCTTTTTCAACCTGCTTTTTTCTTTTTTTTTAAAGTTGATTGAGAGCCAAGAAGACAAGCAGCCCAAGGCATTTGTCTTGAACTGGGACACCCTGGGCAAGCCCCACATCCACAACAGCCTTCATGTACGGCTGTGGGATATTTAACCTTTTTCTATCACATAATCTGGGAAGAAACAGCATTTTCCTATTTCACAAGACATATATAGATATATAAATATATATATTTATAATACCATGAGGTACTTCAGGAAAGAAACACCCATGCTATTACTGGTCTTCTAGCGATAATGGCATTTGTATAGTCTGAAATTCAGTGTTGATTATCAAGAAAAAATCACTTGTCTTTCCAATACAAGTCCAATTGTTTCATTTTATTCTTTAAGCAGAATTTTGTGTTACACATTCAGTACCTTGTGCAACCAAAACGTTTAGTGATAAGACGAGATGCTGAAGGCAGGTCTGGGGGAGGCCGTGTGGCCAACACAACCACCCACCCTGAGGAAGAAGAGGGTGAGGAGGAGCGGGGACACCACTTCAAGCCCCTCTGGCAGGATGGGCTCTGTGCCCCCTTGTCCCATCAGTGGTGGGGTCCACAACATGCCATCTGGGAGAGGGGCAGTAGCTCAGCACCTGAACTTCATCAAAATGCTGCTTTATTCCGACGACAGGCTGTTATCGCTGGTTTGAACGAAGTCTGTTCCAGCTCTCAGATGAGAGGAGCAGAGAAAAACCTGTAACGCCTTTTCAAATGGCTTATTATCTCTCACTTGTCACTAATTACCCCAGTCACACTCTTAGAGGTTCGGAGCAGTTTTATGTTTGCTCGCCAACAAACAACTCAAAAAAAAAGAAATTAGACAATTAGTCTCTAGCTATAATAACTAATTAAGATAAATATTTTCAGAGTAAGGAATTTAACAGAACATCAAGACACTGACACTGCAAAAATCATGGGAAAGCAGAGCATTTCTCAGCAAACAATTTCTCACCATTCAGTGAGTTCCACAATTGCATCCCAACCACCACCTCCCTCTTCTCCCACTCCAGTGAACATAATTAGTTATTAAACTTCTTTCTGACGTGATGAGAATGTGAGCAGCTTGTTGGGCTACAGGGAAGCTTAGGGACACGTTCTGATGCTGCTCCATCACAAGGACCTTCTTGGGCCCTTACTCAAAGAGCTTCTGAACACACACCTGGTGCTCGACAATGCCTCCTGCGCAGTCAGTTGTGTGAGGAGCAGCCTTTGGGAGGGAAAGGCAGGGAAAATCCACCAAATTCCATGGACTTGCTTGGCCCGAGGTCCCCAGGGCGCTCGCCTGCTCGTTAGAGCTGCGGAGCCAGCGTTACCCACATCCACTAATCAAAGTCCTGTGGCACCATGCGGGTTCCTCACCTGTGCACTGAGATAGGTGCAATTAAAACTGCCAAGTGTGAGGCAAGCTGTAAAGTCCAAAATAAGTGGGAGATTCAGGAAAACGGTGTGGACAGACGAGCAGATTCCTTCCCAATTCAGCTGCAGTACAGCTGTGAGTAAGTGCTGCAAGATCGTGCCATGGGCACGAATGGGAGGCCTCTATCTGTGGCTCCTTCTGTCACTCAAATGAGCTTCTCTCCAGCATTTCTGACACTAAAATAACTAATAAAGAATTTGGATGATGTTATTTATTTGGTAGCAGAAAAATTACCTAGAGATTCATAGCTACAGCCCAAAATCAGCCTTGACTGCAAGAAGCTCAAACCCTCTGACTGTAGGTGTCCCTCAGCAGGAGCTTTGTCCCAGACAAACCATCAGGAGCACAGGCGGAGCTGAAAAGTATTCTTTGCATTTGCTGTGATTTACTTCTCTTAACCAAGAGACAAGGAGGTGAAGAGAAGGAATTCTGTCCCCTCAGCACCTTCTTCCTTCACGTCGTATCCTTATTGGCTAAACTGCTATTTTATTTCACAGAAAAATGTGGGATATTCTGACCAACAACATAGTTCTGCTTTTATACGAGGTATCAGATGGCAAAGATGAGGTACCCCCGTTACGCAGCTCATCTGTGGGTATGTACTGTCACAGCCTGCATCAGAACAAACGGGGCAGTGGTGGGAAGGGAGGTCTCTCCAGTGAAAGATGGGACACAAACACAGCCCCCCCAGCACAGCCAACAGCAGCAGCACTGTACCCTCCTCAAAAGGCCCTCCATCACAAGTGGGGACTGCAAGCTGTTTGATAGTCAGATAGTTACACTCAATTATCTGCAGAAATTTATTTAAAACAGCATTACTTTTGTATTACTTATGAGCGTCGAGTTCCCTTATAGACTCTTACTCGTTCTTAATTATAATGTAAATCAGCGTGTTAACATGAAGCCAGCACTAAGGCAGGGCACAGGGGGGACTCGGGGGCGGGCGACGCTCGGGCAGAGGCGGTGGCAAAACGCCCAGGGAGCTCCATCCCTTCCCACACGGGTGCCCTGGGCAACGGCAGCTGCTGCCAATATATTTTAGATAAATATTCCAAAAGCAGCAAAGAGCCCGTGCACCAGCACGCAGACACGTCGCAGATAAGAATGGTGGATTTTTAAAACATCCAGACCAAAAGTACACAACCAGCACAACAAACCATCGCCCAGGTCCTTACACTGACGTCAATCAGTCATTAAGGAAACGAGGCCTGAACTAACATTGGCAAAGCAGATGCACCTATTTCCTCGACTACCTTACTGTGTTTATCGATAAAGACATGGCATATTAAAGGAAAATTTATGAAATATAGAACTACAAAAGCCAACGTGCAGTGATTCGCTTTGATGTGCCGTGATACAAGCAAGCAAAATTAAAGCTAATCCCTTCTACTGAAGGAAATGTCACAGACGTTTGTGTGTTTGGTAAATTAATATTTATAAGAAGCCCAGACAGTTTAATGTTTTTAATATAGGACTAGGATTTTCTCCTAAACATCAGACAGAGAAGTTGCATTAAAACTGCAGTTTTTTGATTGCCACAAACCCAAATGACAGCATTTCCGAGATTTGTTTTCCATCATGTCATACAGATTAGCAACTGTACACAACTGGGAGATTTGCAAAATCCACCAAATAGCCATAAATTATACATTTCTAACTCTTTAAAGTTAATGCATAATAATCTTCCTATCGCGAGCCTGCTGACGGCTGCTGGTGCCGCTTCCCCAATATTTCTGCTTCCAAACAGAGGGATCCAGGGCTGGAAACCCCGGCAGGAACCCACCGACCGGCCCCAGGCACAGGGGGCACAGACGTAGGACGGGTCTAAGTGAGAAGAGAGGCTTCGCCAACGACTCTGCCAGAATTCACCTAGCAATAAAACTGTAAATGTAACCTGCCAGAATTCACCTAGCAATAAAACTGTAGGCGAACACCTTTTATAAAAAATGTAATTTAGAATTTTACAGCCTAATACACATAAGAATTTATCTCACCCAATTAAATTAAAAAGCAGCACTTGATCAGCTGGTATGCAAATTTTGAAAAGGAATTTTGTTATATTATATGCTAATATGGGGTTTCATTTAATTTAGCTGATGAATTACCTCATTTTGTTTTCCAGTATACTGAGGGTACCCCAATCGAACATGACAGCTCTTCATGGGGTAACCAAAGTCACCTCAGATCTATCACAGAAACAGGATAAATTTATTCATTTTAAATGGGTGGCAAAGGTGATCTTCCAAAAATTTATAATAAAATGTAATCTTGAAGAAGAAGAAAGCGGCCCCGTGGCCTTCCCACCAGGCTCCTGCTGAGCCACCGTGTGTGGGGCAGCAGCTACCAGCCATGGGGCAGGGGCCACCATCCATGGGGCAGGGGCCACCATCCGTGGGGCAGGGGCCACCAGAGCCACACACGGACCCCAACAACAGGGGACAAGGGGAAGAACAGCAGCTGCTGGTGACAGAGTCACGCTGGAGAAAAAGTGCTAGGTTCATGATTGTAAATAAAATTCCAGCTCATTTTTTTAACCTAGGTTAAATCACTGGACGTTTCTTCCAGTAGTTGCCTGTTTTATATGATCCCTAGAGATCTGGCAATGAGAGTGAACTGGTGAATCTAGTTCAGTGACAGCCTGACCTCAGGGGGTCTCAACCACTGTGTTCATTCCCCCTGGAGACTCAAACAGAGGACCAAAGATGCCTTGGAAAGGCCAAATTAACCAACTACATACTGGTGGTACCGGCGGGTGCACATCCTGGAGAGCCCAGCAATGACCCCAAATGAAGGTGTGAGTGGGACGAACATGGGGACACTGGCAAGGAACAACAGGGTGTTGGGCCACCTGGGAAACCACAACGCAGGAAAACAGCCGGCGGGTTGAATTTTAGTTCTGGAGGCTGGAGTGTGTCCCCCTGACCAGCACCCAGGGTGCTAAAGCTGATGATCAGGCCTCACCAGGAAACATGCAGAAGCAATAACTCTGCCACACGAGTCTTATTTGCATCTTAAGTATTTATAATCTTCAGATTTAAGAGACGGAATGCCGCTGCACATCTGTTGTTTTGATCCCAGTGCGTGCCTATTAAAGTAAGCAGATAAGGAACTGCCACCACGGTGGTGACACTGGGGCTGCCCATCGTGGGCAGATGCTGGGTTTCTCCTCCCTCATTATCTGATTCCTCCTGAACGATTCAGTGACATCTCTGCCTTCTGCAGCATCGAACACAAACATATCCAGGCAGGAGACATTCAAACCCACCTGGACATGTTCCTGTGGGACCTGCTCTGGGTGGACCTGCTTTGGCAGGGGGTTGGACTAGATGATCTCCAGAGGTCCCTTCCAACCCCAGGTGATTCTGTGATTCTGTGAAAATGCAGCAAAGGGCTGATGAGGCCAAAAATATGGGTGTCAAAAAACCTCAGCTTGACTGGGTATTTTTTAGAGAAAAGAACACAACCAGACTTCATATAAGTACCTTGGGAACCAGCAAGATATTTTGATTTCCAGTCACAAGTGTCACAGGCTGTAGGTGTTTCTCAGATCTCAAAACATACAGGAATGAAATGGATCCCATAAATACAGTATTAGATATAATGACACCACAGCAGCCCTGCCAAATCGCACAAAAATATACTTGTCTGTGACTTGCCAGAATAATTGTAATGAACGAACAAATAATATTTTGCTTGATGTTAAAAAAATGTAATCACCCGGAGTACACTGAAAAAAAAATGTGCAAAGGTTCTATATATAAAGCTGCTCATATAATGCTATACACTTCCATGATAAAATAAAACAAGCTGCTGTTCCCTCCAGACCTCATCTAAGTTTCACTCTTCTGGTCCCTCAGCAAGGGGGACGGGGTTGTCCCTGGGGCCAGAGGCCACCCAGACACCAGAAGAAAGCACAGAAGCAAACGTACTCTCCTCTGAAACCCTGCTGTTAACATACTTTGATTGATAATACCAGAGTTTTAATAACATAAAGTGAATTTTATGCTATTAAATAAAATTTAATTGTCCACAAAAATGTCCAAAAATTTGTGTAAATTTTGGTAAAGCCATAGCATATATTTTCTTAGAGTTGGTATATGCATAACCTCATTATTAAAAGCCCTAATAGCCTCTCCAGCTGTTAACCACGCACAGCTCTACAGGAAGGCAACGGGAAATTAGATTGCCCAAGAACTACATAATTTCACTCTAGATGTTAACTAAAAGAAACCACCAAACCCAGGGAGGTTTAAATCGATAAGACAATAAAAGTTCACATTTAGACGGGATCAAAATCTAAGGCAAAGGCCACAATAAATCCTAATTATTACTCTGCCGCGTTCACTGGTGTTGAGACCTACAAACTATAATCCCTGTGCTGGTGGAAGTCCCAATCTCACAGTCTTTTCATGAAAAGTTCTTTAAGAACAGGACTGAGCTTTCACTGGGTCCCTGCGATTCACAGCTTCGAAGGGCAGATTTTAATTGTATGTGTGTCAATCATAAACCCATCCAATTGTCATGGAAACACAGAGTCGTTCCAATGAAGAGTCAAATGATTAACTTGGCTGCTGGAAGAAAAGTTTTATTGCTGCAATTTACTGAAACTGTCTGGTTTGCATATATTAAACTGAATGGAATCACGGTAATGGCCATGGTGCTGGACACGGTGCTCTGCCAAGACTTCAAATGGATTCCATACTTCAATTCTTTGTAGAAAACATGTATTATTCTGATTGTATTTAAGCTGGCAGGGTGTTAGAGGGTATACCTCAATTCTGTAAGACTCCCGTGTTTTTGCCTGCCCTCCAACATGACTAATTAGGTTTAATTGGGTCAATTGAGAATTTAAGGCATAAGCAAGGCATATCAGGCTTGATATACTGCTTTGACAAGTAAGTATTGTGGTTCTTATAATAGGAATTAACGTGATATCTCTGTATCTTCCACAAGTGATTGTCAAAGCTGTCACAATAGGGAGGTCACAATTGTTTTCCCATATCAGGAAACCCACGGACTCGGCCGCTGCCACCGATGTGCCCTGGGACGGGGAGTTGGGCTGTCCTGGCACCAGGCTGGCCCCACGGTCCCACCAGTGTCCCTCTGGGGCTGGGGGGGAAACAGAGACCCACAGCCCCATGCTCTCCATGTTCTTTAGGTACCGAAACCCCCCTGAGTGCTGAGGAGCTGGAACTAACTAATCTGATGTAAAACACAAAGCCAAGTAATGCAGAAAGCTTAGAGGAAGCCTGTAAACTTCCTTGCAGGTCTTCCCAGATCTCCCTACCTCCTGCTTTTTTCTAGGTCTTTCTGTTCTCAAATTACTGCCCTGATCTCCAACCATTCTTCCCCTTCTTACACACCTACGCACATAGGTTACCTCTCCTGTTTTGCTGTCCATGCTTGGATCGGATTATCCAGTTTTTCATTAATATTGTGAATAAATTCCGGAAGGAGCACACACTGTGTAGAAACTGATGAGCACACACTTGTCAGTAACTTTGATTTAAAAAAGCCACATTCCTGAATGGCACTCATTCACCAGGCAGCAGGTAGGAGAGGCAGGTGGGCTCCTGGCTCCCACCAAACACAGCGACCTCCCAACCCTACACACACGGGCTGGCACCTGAGAAAGAGCTGTAAAAGCAGTGGTCTGCTAGCAAAAGCCCTGCCTTTTAACAGTTACTGGCACTTTTCAAAGTAATTCAAAGCCCGCACGTCAGGAGGATGCTTCGTCCTTAATATCTCTAATGACAAAGTGATGGAAATATTCAGACTAACTCTGACTGGATACAACGGAGACACCACAAACACACAATTCTAGCATTTCCTTCTGCATCTTCATTTCTCAGCTGCACCCAAGCCCACACATGTGAAAGACTAAGAAGAGGAATCCAAAGAATGCAGTCCCGTGGCGAAAGGATGGCATCCACCCCTTTCCCATGAGATTAAAGAAAGGAAGTAAGAAAACGCTAATAGCTGAGTGTGTAGAGCAGCAAACAGCTTCTCCAGGCTCCAGCTCCACTCAACTGAAAGCGTGAAATAAATTAACCCCTTTTAACCTCTTTCTGAAATCTATCAGTCAGTTATGCCAGAAGCAAAAAGACAAAGTAACGCGATCTAACATCTTCCTACATTCCAAACTCACAATTTGGAAAGATAATTAACTTGCTCGATTCCTCGTCCCTGTCCTCCTCACCACCTGCACCGGCTGCTTCAGCTCCAAAGCTTCAAATCCCCACGAAAACTTGAAATACTCTCTGATGTCGAAAAACCAAGTATGCTGAATATACAAAAAGCAGAATATATGTTTATACTTCCATTTGTCAGTAAGAACTTAATGAAATACCACCATTACCATCATAATGCAAATATTTCACATGTATAGGTAGCTTTCAACTTGAAACTTCAATGCATTTTCCAAGGGAAGCAAAGTTATCAGCTCTATTTGGCACTAGAGACACACCATCATGTATCCAAGGTGAAATGCACAGCAAACATGGGATTAGAAGTAATTTTTCACTTTCATATCCATATTCCTGTTCTTTCATCGCCATGCTGAGTTCTCAGAAGGGGGTAGCTCAAAAGGGAACCAAAAAAATTCTATTAAAACTCAAACCTGGAGATAACAGTACATATTTCCACATGTGTTTATCATTTCCTGTGCACACAAAATGGGGTGTTCAAAGACCTTCAAAGTCATTTTCAGAGCCTCTGTGAAAATCTAGTAACTCTAGTCCTGGCTATCTGCAGTGTGGATGGCTGGGAGTGCCCAGGGACCGACGCAGTCACCAGCCCGGCCACAGCCAAAGCTCAACGACCACACTCACCAGAGCCTCTGTGAAAATCTAGTAACTCTAGTACTGGCTATCCACAGCATGGATGGCTGGGAGTGCCCAGGGACCGATGCAGTCACCAGCCACGGGCTCAATGACCACACTCACTATGGAGATTTTAACTTCTTCCATTTTAGCCCATCTATGGCAGTTAAACCCTATTTGATAAACCACCGGTAATTCGTGTTATAAAACTATTTTGCAGTAAGTTTTAATAAAAAGGCCCCTCTCTGTGTGTGCCCAATGGAGATTTTAACTTCTTCCATTTTAGCCCAACTATGGCAGTTAAATCCTATTTCCCCTCTGCTGACAAACCACCGGTAATTCGTGTTATGAAACTATTTTGCAGTAAGTTTTAATAACAAGGCCCCTCTGTGTGTGCCCATCAGAGGCAGCAGCAATCACAGCTCCATCCCCACGGGGGCTGCTCCGACGGACAGACCAGGAACCGGCTCCGTTTCGGCCGGGAAACGCTGGAGCAAAATCCAAGCAACCCAAAGCATCGAGCTGCATCTGAAACTGTGGGACTTTATATTTAAACTCTCGGTTAAACAGAAATAATTAAAGTAATTTTAGGGGTTAGAGGAATTCTTTTTCATGATTTAGCAAAAAATATCCCCAAGTGAGTATCTGCTCATTTTATGTTTCCAGTTCATTAAAGAGGATGCAGTTAAATCAAATGAGGTAAACTGGGTACGGTGTTCATCTTCAATCATATCTAATAAAATCAGTTACCCAGTCATAGCCCTGAAAATTCATTCCCCCACCATAGCTCTACAAAGTTTTTACATCTGCAAAATTGCGTAACCTTCCCATTATTCCTTCTCTACATAAAACTGCTCTTCTGAGTCCAATTGAGAAAGAAAACTGATCATTAAAAAAATCCTCTTTATCCAGAAACACACGAACAGAACTAAAAATGTCATTCTAAGTGCTGTGTTTTCCTTTCAGTTTATTACACCAATTTACCCAGAATCACTCACCAGCAGCAGCCCTTGGACTTTAATTTCTCTGCTCTTTATTAATACACAAACTGCCCAGGACAGCGGGTACCAGCGAAGCTTCTCGTTACACGGGGAACTGTTCCCCTTTGCACTTGAAATTTATAAATAACCGCACAGACCGTGTCAAAACTCACTTTGAAGAACAAAGCTTTGACAGTTAACACGTTTTATTAAATAATGAGGAAAGAATGGATGCAGAATGGCACCCTGTACTGACACCATGAGTCCAGTGGGGCTGGGGAAAGCGGCCACACCAGCGCTGCTGCCCCGAAGGCACCGCTTGGGCGGTGTGAAATTTCACGCTACGACAGCTAAAAATATGGAGACGCTGGAACAAATTCAACATCGGTGCAAGTCTACTGAAGTACAAGACTGGCCTTAAATATTTCAGCTATTCCAGTACTCTGGGCTCCTACTGTCTCACAGCTGGTGCCAAGGGAAAGGGCAGACAGAAACTGATGGTGGTGCCTTCTCGGGGTGATGCTGCACACAGAGGAATGGAGGCTGCTCTCCGGGACAGCGAATCCAGATGTCCTGCTCCAGCAGAAGCCGCTCTCCTACGGCCCAGATACTTCAGAGAAAGAGTTCTCTGAACCCCTGATGGTGTTTTGCCATCTCAGCCCTGGCCGTGGAACCTCTCCGTGAGATCTCCTCTGCAAGGGAAGGCAGGGATGACACAGTCCACGATGGAGTGCAAATGGCACATTTGGGGGATGCTTCCCAACACGTGGGTAGGGAAGGTGTTCGTTTTCTACGTATTTCCTCTACTGCATTATACCAGTTCTCTCAGGGAGAGATTGGCAAAGCAAGGTGGGATTTATCCCTCCCCCATCCCACCCCAAACGCTGACCCCAGGGCTCCCCCGTCTTTCTCCCGGGTGCCACAGCCCCGAGAGCCGCAGCAGCACAGAGCTTTCCAAGAGCAACTGGAAGCCCACGTTGAGCTTACTGCATTTTTAGTAAGATAAACAGACCTAAGCCATATGGTCCTACATTTTAATGTGATGTAATCCAAAACTACTTTTTATTTCTATTTATTTTTTACAAGCTGAGACAGTCCTAGGCTTTACAGTATTTTGCACTTCAGATGGGTCTTCTAAAGCTGTCTGTTTTGCCTGCAAAAAACTTCTGATGATTTGCTCTGGATGTTCTCCAGGACAAGAAAGAAACTGGTGTGCTGCAATCTCAGATATCACCTGGGACTTCCATAAGGCAATAAAAACAACGTTCTGAATTTATCCCTGCACACTTCACCACCCGCAGAACTCTGGATGCCTCTACATCGAGCTGTGTGAGCCCCTCTGCTTTGGCAAACACAGAACAACCAAGACTGTTTAAGCTGACACGGAGAGATTACGTTTGGATCTCAAGTCCCAGCCTTCATGGTACCTTCAAAATATTTCACAGTTGGCTATAAATCCCTGTCTCTAAGACCCAAATGCAGTCCTGGTCCATGACTGGGTGTCAGAGGTGCTACAAAAAACCCCAAACAACAAAAAACCCCACCATAAAATTCACCTAGCGCTTTTGGGGGTATTCAGTAACAATTTCAAGTCATCATACCTATTTTTAAAAGCAAAATGACTGAAGGGAGATCTAAAAAATTCACTTAAAAAAAATTCATGTGGTGATTTTCATGTGCTAAATCACCTGTATTTTCAATATAGAATCGCAGGCTGCCCCAGGTTACACGTCTCTCTTGGGCAGTGTCCATGATAAAGTGGGCCAAACAGGCAAATGTTTGAAAACTATGAACTGTTCCATTTTTGCGTGTCATTTAAAACTTTGCTTGCTCTTTATTCTGATTCTCTAAAATTGGAATAATTCAGAAATTTAATGCAACAGTCCTTACAAAATCTTCTTTGATAGACAGTGCTTTGAAGATACAAAACCCCCAAATACTATTCAGCCACTGGAATTGTCTAGCGGTGACTAAGCTCCTGCTAGAGAAGCAGCGAAAGCCTAAAGCGGAATTTCACTTGTTTGGCTTGTTTACTAGAGAGATTTAATTGACACCCCAGCAGGTTATTTTGCTGATCTCACTGTCTGTGCTCTGGTTCCGCTCACGGATGAATCAATGATGTTCAAATCTCGTTACCTGCCCCTGTGGCTTCAAAACATCTGACTGTGCAAATTATTATTTTATCCCTTTTCATTTGGGAGGCTAGCTCTAGTACGCACAATATTGTCAGAAAGAGATATTATCTCCTCTTTTAGCAATTCAATACACCTTATAATTAAGAATTATTTATTAATATCCCTGTACCTGTCAAGCCATTAACCCCACACAACACAAATGAAATTAGATCTGCCAGGAACCCTGTTAAAGCGGAGCGGGATCAAGATTCAAACCTCTCGCAGCTTAATTTTAAACTTTTATGGTGGTCGCTTAACCTTTTGGGGGCAGACTGCCACGAGCAGTGCCAGCCCCTGAGAGCAAGCAACCTACCCCAGAAACTGGGAAAATGCCAAGGCTTTTTCTGGGCTCATGCCCAAAATCACTGCAACTCTGGTGTTACCCCACGGCGTAGGGCAGCGGGGGCTCGTGTCCCCATGGTGTCCCCTGCCCTCCCCCGGCAGACCCAGAGATATTCCAGGGTGCCTGCCCCCGGGAGGGAAAACTAGTCCCTCTGTGAGTAATAGCAACATGTTACTGGAGGATTTTTATTATTACTTTTCTATTAAACACTCGTGTACGATGAACTGCTCTTAATGCTGTGGAAAACACACTGAATACCTGTAACTCCAAATAACCTGGCGTTTTTTAATTGGTCTGGCATTGGAGTACATACGGGAAAATCACAGACATTAGTCTTTGTCATCAAAATGTCCATCAGAGGACCAAGAGAGAGTGGAAAAAAATCCTCAGGATATAAAAACATGTCTTGGTTTTAATATTTTTAGTTAAGACGGGCACTACTCCCTAGGGTCCATATCCCCACCCTGCTGAGGAAGCAAAGTAAGATTTTCTATTCTTTAATTCAGTATCCACTTAGCTCAACTGAAGGACTGTCTCCATAAAACTCACGCTACTCTCTTTCTCTATAAAATTCTGGCACTGACGGGTGGACAGCCAAGCACAAGCAGGTTAGGACAGAAGGGACACTGTTTAATATTAAGCAGCAGAGGTTTAATCGATCAGCGCCTTGAAGTGGGTTCCACTGAGAGCCCAGTAAATCCGGGCAGAGCTGCTTGGAAATGACCCTCCTTTGAGAAACGGGCTTAGAGAGCATCAGCAGAAATTGTATTGTGTTTTTAACCTCATAATTACAGCAGGTTTAGAGTAATTGCCTCAAAATATTTTATGGGACTCTATGCAATTTAATTGTTCTCAGTAGTTTTCATGTTATTTCCACTTCCTTAAGATCCAGGCAAACAATTTTTCCAAGAGAACGTTTACAGAAACACTAACACTGAATAAACATTAAAAATATATTTGGAAAGGCAAGTTTTGAATCATTAACAAATTACATATGATGCATGAATCTTACGGCTCATGTACCTCCTCGAGTCCAGAGCGGCTTGAATTCTGAATATTAAAAATAGGCTGTTATTATGGAATAGAAATAGATGAGAAATTGATGCAGATAGAGAAGGGCTACCTGATACAAGAAGTCAATGTCCCGTCCCTGCTGAGAAACACTCAAGGCAAAGAGATCAAACTGGCTTGTGAAATACTGGACTTTGAGACAATAACACGGAGACACCTCTAGAAGAAAGGAAGGAAGGAAAGTCCTCTGGCAAAGGACAGATGCGTTTGTGTCTCCTCCTGATCACCCGGCTGGATAAAATGCTTTTCACTGCCAAAAATGGTGCAAGTCCACTCTAATGTGATAATTAAGTCTTAATACCCAGAAGCGATACCTTTGCTGAGGTCAGGCTGTGAGACTTGGGCAGAACCACCTGGGGCAGGACCAGCCAGAAGGAGTGGCCTTGGGAGCTCCAAGATCACTCAGAAGATTAAAGTGGAGACTTCAGCAAAGAGATCCAAGCAAAGATTTGTAAAGATCTCGACAAGTGGAACTAAAAGGGAAATGGGCAAAATAGGAAACACACATTTTAAGTGCAACAGAAAAAATTATCTATTTATTGGTTGAACCGCTGTGCAATATTTTAAGACTGTTTTTTCTTCCTTCAGGGGCAGGAACTGTAAAGAGCCATGACTCCTACCTACCACACTCCTAAATAGTTCTCACACAAGCTCACAAGATCTCACACAAGAGTGTTCTATAGTCCCTCTTATTTCCCCTCTCCCACATCCTCTCTGTATCCCAAGGACATTGCCCGTGTTTGCACATTTCCTCATATGGAATTACAGCGAGTAAAGACAAATGAGAAATGAATCCACGATGCTCGCCAAGGACATTGCCCGTGTTTGCACATTTCCCCGTATGGAATTACAGCGAGTAAAGACAAATGGGCAATGAATCCACTCCTGCAGAGGGACACGATGCTCTGAGATCAGTAGGACAAGAACTGGTTTCCGGCAGACGCAGGAACACCGTTCACTCGACACACAGCAAGTACCATGTTACACAAAATAATGCTTCATTTGGAGTTTTTGAAGTGTTACTGCTTTTTTCAGCCAGCGCAATTCTTGTTGTGTCCCTTTTTTCCTCCCTTTGCTTTCCACTGAGCACCACAACTAACTCAGTAACACTTTGGTTGGAGGACGTGTCTTGTTCCAGCCTGTTCTCAGGTTCTGTACCATCCATCCGTTTCCCCAAGTCCCTGGAGGATCACAATCCTTTCCCCAGCTTATTTTCTCCAAGGAAAAACGAAAATGACAACATGTTTCTTTTCTCATCTGTTCCCCACTGGCGCACAGCTCTACAGCTGAAACGCTCATCAGAGCCAAAAGCTTGGGCATGACTGAACTTGAAACAAGCTAAACATCAATTGTTGTGATTTATAGCCCCAGAAGACCAAGTCAATCACAAAAGACTCAAGTAAAATTAATTTGCCAGTCAGAGCTGTCTATAAGACACGCCTACCCTGAAAAATATAAAGAAATCAGTATTAAGCAGATTGTGTAATTGCTTGCATTGGGACAAAACGGCTTAAAATTCCAACTTTGTGGTGGTCACACACACAGAACATCCCCTGCTCCATCCAGGCACTAACGCTGGGATTTCCCCCCGTGCCAGGCCATTGAGCAGTGCTGACTTAGCCAAACACTGCACACAGAGCGTTACACTGAACATACAGCATTATACTGAACATAAGAGTGTTATACAGAACATCACAGAGCGTTATACTGAACACAGAGCGTGTGGAGCTGCACCAGACCCACGGTAACGCTGGCACCGGTGCCTGTTTGGGAGCATGAGGCAGGTTCATCACTTCAGACCTCACTTATAAATAGATGCTGCAGATGCATTTCAGAGCAGATCCTGTAGACTCCTTATTTTCCGTGTGAGAACTTTGCATCTTTTAGGTAATGCACAGACATAAATACAGAACGTCCAGCTTCCAGCCACTCATGCAGGTCCCTACATCACAAACAACACACTCACTTCCCAAAACCAAATTGTCTCGTAAATTCCAGCCATTCAATACTGTAATTGTATTTCCGTGGCTCAGACCGTGGCAGCAGGGAACGAAGCAAGCAGGAAGAGAAGGCTAATTGTAAAAGGTAAAGTTCTCTTTTATACCGAAATCTTTTTGTTATGAATAATGGGCCCAGAAAGGAAAACAACTATTGATGAGTCAGTGACTGAGCAAAAGCGTAATCATTTGCTGAGGTCATTTAGTTTGTCAGTACTAAAAGATTTGAAAGCTTCTAATTTAGTTCTTCACAAAAGAAGCTCCCTGCTGTTGACAACTTGACAATGAATTTTCAGCATTTAACTTCAAACCAAAATCAGTGCTGTAGCTTAATGCTTCTTCCTCAGGCACTAAGTCAAACACAGAGCTCAAATCCTGGACAGAAAGCATCACTGGCTATTTACAGCTTAGGCAATTTCTTTGTACAGACAATAAATCAGAGTACAGATCTCAACCAGCTACTGAAGTCTGATTACAGAAGTATCTCAAGTATTAGCTAAAGTACTCAGTGAAGTCCTGCTCTAAACAACAGCTACATCGATCTAAATCAAGTATCCAATCGATAGATATTACTTTAGGTGTCTTTTGTTTCTTTTTTAGTAGTAGCAATGAGAACAGCAGTCACAAATATATTTAAAAAGACAAAAAATACAGCTAAGTTTCTGCAATGACACAGAGCGCCATCAATCTGCTTACACCTGACACCTGAGAAGTTCACGGTGTCCATAAAATGTATTACTATGTGCAGGTGGGAGAAACATCCATATTCTTGGCTCCTTACTCTCCTGTAAGACAGGAGAGTGGAATTGCTCCCCTGAGATTCATAAACAGATTTTGATTTCATCCAGGAAAATCTCCATCTTTCTCTTTGCAACAGAAAGTTCTCCACCTCAACTCGTTCTTCAATGTAAGAGTATGAATCACGGCTCCGTGGATAGAGCAGTACCTCTACATCACCAGACCAAAAAGCCCCAAACCCACAGCCAGGAGGAGTTTCTGAGAGCTTGTAAAACAAAAGAAATTAAGATACACTTGTTTAATACAGATGTATCTTATCCTCCCTTCTTATGGGCTCCATAAAAGTCATTTTATTTCCCTCCATATATTCTATGCTTATGTGTGATGCCAGTTCCATAAGCCCTGACTCAAAGAGAATAACTTCTATTGGCCAAAGACATCAGCCCTGCCTATGGTCTGGGAGATTTGCCAAAGGAAAACAAGCTCCACGGTAAAGGTCATTCGAATAAGAGAGGTTCCTGATGCTGTGCTGAGCCCAGAGACCAAGGCACCCCCTTTGCTCGGCGGGATGCAGGAAGGGGACGAGAAAGCATCAGGTCCGGGCTCCTCCACTCCAGCTTTTCTAAGTACATTCAGGGAATCATCCATTTTGACCTGCTTTTCTTTTGGTTTTGATGTCACGTGCTACAACCCCCAGCATTATGCTTACCAGGACAAATCTATTGTCCTGTGCTGGAAATCCTCTCTAAGGGCGTGGGGGATGCGAGCGGCAAGGGCAGTAAGTCACTGGGCTGCTGTTATCATCAATCAAGCATGAAGGCACCGCTGTTCTGCAGCACGAATTCTTTATCTGACTGATTAGTCATAGAGGCCGACTGCATTACAGTATGGCTGCCCAGCTCCCGGGATGGACCCCTCCATTTGGAGAGCTAAAAACCCAGCTGATGAGCTCAGTGTTGCATGAAACGTGCTTTGGAGAGGAAGGAGAGGGAGCAAGGCCAAGGGGAAGAGGGGAAGAGACACAGCCCCCTCACTCCCTGATCTCCCTGCGCTAGGGAAGGGAGGGAAAGCTGGCCAATCAATGAAAAAGCAAATCAAGCAACAAGAGACCACCAAGACAAACCCCAGAAAGCTATTTTAAGGTTCAGAGTGAATTAAATATGCAAAGAAATGAACCATAGCAAGGAAACAATCTTACTGGCGGAATTAGCATTTCTTTCCCTGTTAGACAACTGAGAAAGGCATTTCAGAAGAAGAGTATCAGTGACACAACCAGGTTGGATTTGCTCTTTGCTGTGCTCAGGGAGGGTTTCTATTTCAATAGCCCACCTAAGGAAAAGGAACAGACCCCTGAAAAAACATTCCCCTGTTATTTTCTCTATTGCGCTCTGTGCTGTTCTCCACAGAGACCTGGTGTCAAAGGTGGCCTCTTTTGACTTCAGAGAAAAGTTACGACTCAGCTGTGTCTCCCATCCAAGAAAAAGAAAAACACCTTGCTCAAGAATCCCATTTCTAGACTGCAACCTATTCCACTCTCCCCACATACCCTACACACACACGCACACCTGCTCGCCAGTAAAGCATCAGTTCAGGAACTTGACAAGAAACAATCGGAAAAACACCTTGCTCAAGAATCCCATTTCTGTACTGCAACCTATTGCACTCTCCCCACATACCCCTACACACGCACACACGCCTGCTCGCCAGTAAAGCATCAGTTCAGGGACTTGACAAGAAACCATCATATTTTAGCCCAGAATCAGCCTTCTTTCTGCTTCCTTGACCTACACAAAGCTACTCTATATGCTGTTCTATACGCTCATGCACTTCCGACCGCATTTTTGTTTTTCCGCTGAAAGTCAAACTTTGCTACAAAACCCTTAGAACATAACAAAGTCTGAGCGTGTCCCAGCCAACACCTTACTCTAAGAGGATGGGCATTTACCATCGCCTTGTTGGCACAGGCCAGAAGACAGGCACTAAAATAAAATGCTTTACCCATAAATGTCTACCTTTGGATAAACATCTCTGATCTCACACCTTTGCCAAGCCAAATTTTTTTGATTTAGAATGACATCCATCTTGCCTTCAAAGCAGAGCTACCAAACCAGACAAGTCCTCATGTTTCCCTTTTTCCCAGTGCCTGGAACCAGTCCCGTTTCTGAGCTTTCACAGACCCTGGAAGTCCTCGTCGCTCCTCCAGGAACAGTCGTACCCAGGGTGACTCTCAAAGAGCTTTTCCCTCCAGTGCATCATATAGAGCACCAGATATTATGCACTACCCCCAGTGTCTCTTCTGCTCTTTAAAATATTCCATTCTCACCATACCTGCTGGTTTCAATATTCAGAAGTTAAAGCGCTGCTGAGCAGGCGCCCGGTGGGATTTCCCAGCAGAATGTAAAGAGGAATTACTCAGAAGCAGCCGCCTGCAGTGATGGAGTCCTGCAGCCAGGACATGCTCCAGCTGCAGAGCCCTCTCCCACCAAACACTGGGGAGAGGAGAAAATGGAAAAGACACAGATGGACCTGCCCTTCCACCCTGCTCAGATAAACCTGCAAAATACACCTTCACGGGACTGACTCGCTACGTGCCAGATAAATAAAAACAAACCCAAGTACAGTCGCTGTCAATATGCAAGACAAATAAACCACCGTGCTCTGGATGGGGATGTTCTGCAGAAGATTGCTCTGCTGGCTTCTGGCACACACCCATACAAAGACAACTGCAAAACAGAAACAGGAATATTTTGTGCTTTATATTCTTTATAACAGGAGCTGACTTTTTTCAGTTTAATATGCATCCACAGAGACCTAATCACAACTGTCATCACAGCTCCATTTTTCTCTAGTGAGTTCCCTGGGAAAGGACTGACTGAATTTCCCTCATGTCTCCTGTGCCAGGCTGGGTCTGGGCTCAGTCCCCCCGAGGCCCCCGGGCACCGTCCCAGTGCAGGCACCGCAGGAGCTCAGTGCTAAATTCCTCACTTTTAGCAGGCAGCTGAGAGATGGGAGGAAAAGCACTGCGACTGTGGTAAACACGACTTGATTGTACTTTTAAAATAAAGCTGCTTACTCCTGCTCTTTACTGCTTACTCCTCCATTCTCTCTCCAGCTTCTGTTACTGCCTCTACCTGGGGATATGGCTTACATTTATTATTTGCTCCAAAAGGCGCTTAGCTTGCCCCAGGAACAGCATAAAATAAGAACTACATGCAGTGGGACAGAGGGTTAAAATGACCCTTTATCTTTACTTTTTTTTTTCTTATTTTAGCTAGCATTGCCGAATAAAAAGGCTGAAATATTTATATAATGCCAGGATAAGTGTCAGACATAACCTAAAAAAGTTCCATGAGAGCTCTCTGCAGCTTCAATCCCTGGTAAATTTATTCATATTTGATTCCACCCTCAGAAAGCCAGTCCTCTTCTGTCTTTTATTGTTTATATTAGATATAGTGAGTCATGGAAATAAAGTGACATGAAACCACATTTACACTAAAGAAATCATCCCACATCTTTTCAGAGGCGTCCCTGCTATTTGCGTGGCGTGTCTCCCATGGAGGCTGCGAGATTGATTACCCAGGCGAGGGCTGAGCGCTCACTCTTGACTCCCGTTATTTAGCTGCTCACATTCTCATCTTGGCACAGCAATTTAGAGGAAACAGATGCATTATCCATCAGTTACGGAATCAGAATGAGTGTATACAGGACTATCTATCTGACCTGTGCCTATAAACAACACAGCGACAGCAACGCTAAGCGAAGATAATCATCTAAAAGTGCCATTAGCTTCCTTTTCTGTGTTTGCGTAAGTTATGAATGCCCTAGAGGGGACGGCTCTCTCCCTGCATGCAAGAGGTCAAGGGCAATCAAATGCCCAACTTAAGCACATCAGGTTCTATGAAAACAGAGCAGAACATCTCCGAAAAACCAAAACAGGGGTGTTTAAGGCATCAGGTTGGCCACAGACATCCCATAAGCAGGAACGCATCCTGCTTTGCAGTTTTGTGCTCACTTCTTTTTCCAATCAAACCCGATTTCCAACCTGGTCTCCCTGCTATGGCGAAAGAGAAAGGTGATGTTTGGTGACCGAATGAATGAACTGGGCTGGGTACGTAGCTGACGGAGGAAGTTACCTCTGGCAGGTAAGATCCTTCTATAACATTTGGCCTACTCAACATTCATAACACTTTCTAGCTACCACGCCATGAAAAACTCCGAATTGTTTCCACATACCAGTCCGCAATGGTTTTATTTGCTATTTATCTTTGTGTGTGCGATCTGAAATTTCCCACTGGAAGTTCTGTCCCACAAAGCCCCAGCCCCTGCCCGGTCCATCTGCAGGTGGGAACCCCAGCTTACCCCCCAGTACCCATCACACCAACCACTCCTGCTGTGCTTCACAACCAGACACACTCGGTACACACGCTGGGTTCACTCTCACTGGTTAGCTGAAGCCACGAGGGTTACAGTCCATGGCTGATGACTGAGTCACACCTAACACAGCTCCAAACTACTCACACATGCCCAGCCTTACGAGGATGTCATAAAAGGTTTAAAGACGCTGCTTTGAGCAGGGGCTGGACCAGACGACCTCCAAAAGTCCCTTCCAACATAAATTATTCATTGATTCTAAGACAAAACACACCCTGGTTTCCAAAGCCTTCAGAAAGGGCCCACACCTTCAGGCTCTACTCCTCTGAATTTTCAGGAGGTCAAATGCTGACAGAAACCAGGCATTAGCAATTCCTTTGAAGCCAATGGAAATTCCGGCCCCTCATCCCTTCGGTGGGTTTTGGCTCGGAGATCTCAGTGTGACTGCTAACAGCAAGGCTGTTGGTGTAAAAATTCGGGTGTAACTTGTTTCACTGTCCCTCCCCGCCGGCATCCCTTCTCCTGCACAGTCCCCACCACCAAACCAGACACGTTTTTGCACCCTGTTCATCTGCCCCACAAACAGCGCTGCCTTCTCCTGCTCAGCATCCCATCCGAGCCCAGGAAGAGGAGAAGCTCTCCCAAAGCTGCCTGGCTCACCCCCACGGCTCTCCCCATCCTGGCTCACCCCCACGGCTCCCCCCATCCTGTCCCCCAACCCGCATGGCCCAGAGCTGGTGCTCCCCACTAATTACAGCCTCATCCGAGGCTGTGAGCCTTTGCACTCAGAACCAGCACAAATACCGAGCTCTTTACATGTAAAAGACAGAAAGAGCTCCCCCTGCTTTTCAATGGCATGAAGCTTTATTTTAAAGCCAGATATGTAAAGGCAGAATGAGCTAACAGGCGGTTTCAGCCCCGTTAATTCCATGCCCAGGCTGCCCACCAAACCAGACACGTTTTTGCACCCTGTTCATCTGCCCCACAAACAGCGCTGCCTTCTCCTGCTCAGCATCCCATCCGAGCCCAGGAAGAGGAGAAGCTCTCCCAAAGCTGCCTGGCTCACCCCCACGGCTCCCCCCATCCTGGCTCATCCCCACGGCTCTCCCCATCCTGTCCCCCCACCCGCATGGCCCAGAGCTGGTGCTCCCCACTAATTACAGCCTCATCCGAGGCTGTGAGCCTTTGCACTCAGAACCAGCACAAATACCGAGCTCTTTACATGTAAAAGACAGAAAGAGCTCCCCCTGCTTTTCAATGGCATGAAGCTTTATTTTAAAGCCAGATATGTAAAGGCAGAATGAGCTAACAGGCGGTTTCAGCCCCGTTAATTCCATGCCCAGGCTGCCCAGAGTCCGAGCTGATCATCCCAAATGACCTCAGGCCCCGCAGCAGCAGCCTCGGACAGTGAATGCAACACACCGAGCAGGAGAAGTCCTTCCTCATACCTTTTAACTCATCTGCCAATAAGTAATTAACTTAAATGAAATCCGTTTGCAAGTCTCAAAGCACAGTATGCATTTCCAAAGTATTTTTGCAATCACAGTGCCCAAGTAACACATTCTAGCTCAATTTCCACTGCCACCCATCTGTGGCAGCTCCATGCAGAGCCAACGCTGCCCCGAGGGGCACTGCCGGGATGGAGACCAAGCCCAGCAGAGGGATGGGAGATGTCTCTTCAGAATAATTCCAGCATTAATAGAGGCAACGAAGGATCTTCTCTCTCTCTCTCTGGACTCACCAGGATCTACACCAACCGAGGCAAAGAGGATGCTGCTGCCCCGTGAGCCCCGGGGGAGCCTGTGGGCAATCTCTGCCCCTCACTGAGGGACTCCCCATCTGCCCCGACAGGACTCTCTGCAGCACGTGTGAGCCAGCTCAAGCTTTAGGAGCAGCTGGGAATTGTTAACAGGTCCCTGCTCGTTTCTTTGAAATGTTTTGTTCTTTATTTGTTACCAAACACCAAAGAGAACAACTTCATTCATTCATTCCTTGTAATTGTTCCATCTGTTGTGACACAAGAAATAAAATTTAAAAAATACGTTGGGAAGTTCCATTCTGCTGCTGTAGGTATTCCAGGCTCCACAGAAAAAATAGTGCAGCTTTTTGCAGCTAAATTCCTCTGAATCGCAGGAGAAGGATAGACTTTGTATCAGATGATGTGAGTTTTTATCACTGGCACCATTACCGACTGCCTTTATGGCTTCATTTTTATTTCTGTACCTTCATTCTCTTATTTATAAAATGAGAACAGCACCCTTAGAGGTCTAGCTCAATGGTGTACAAGTCGTTAGAAACCAAATTTACTTTGATTTCTATTGCAGGTAATTATTTTTTAAAATCTGGTCCTTCCCACTTTCCTGAGGGAATTCCGAGTGCCGAAGCCAAAGAGCCGCGAATGGAGCCAACACTCCGTGGATGCAACAGCCCCAGATGGAATTCACTCCTGAGGGTGCCACAAAATCAGAGTCTTCTGGTCGTGCTGTGAAATGGTGATGTTCTAACATCAGGTTTGATTCACTTATTTAACAATAACACAATCAATGGACAAACAAAATCTGACTGTTGTTTCCAGGAAGGGAAGCACAGGAAGTAATTGCCAACGATCTCATTAGTCAGGTTGTTACAGTTTCAGGTACAGCCCTAAACAAGCTCCAGGGAAAATAAATATCCATTTTTTGGTCATTATGAGTGGGGGAAAATCCTGTACACCTAAAAAGCAAGTTCTGGAACATTTTTCAAACCCCAGTTTTTGAAACAATAAAGATAATGCAAAAAAAAACCCCAAACCCAAATAGTAAACTAAAGTATGGATCTGGAAAAAATGTCAAGTGCTTTCTTTACATTTTCAGTGCATAATTAATGCTATGCAGAACTTCCTCCGCAGCTGGGATACACTGTGACATCTCTGAAGGGGTAATCATGGGAATTGAGGTTTTTATTAAGTCTGTTTAAGAAGTATTGTAATGAAACAAGAAAATTTAAAGGTTGAAGGATCTGAACATGAATTAAACATTACCCTTAACTCTGATGGAAAATAAAAATGCTTGTTCTTGCTGTTGATTTCACCCAGTACTGCAGGAAAGGTGAAGGCTGAACATACATCGCTCTTGTTTTTATTTGGCTGTACGTCTTGATGCAATGGATATACCTACCCACATGGACAATATGGTTTATTAAGCTCCCGTATCAATTCATTCCACTCTCCCAGGGAGGGTTTATATTGCAGTGACAGAGGAAACTGTTCTGCCACCCCCTCACTGCGGAGCAGCCCCTGAACGCTCCGCTATTTCACAACCTTCAATCACCCTCCTGGTGACTTCACACTTTCAAATAAGCAATTATTTAATTCTCCCAAACACAATCACTTTCATTTCCACTTGTCTGTTCCAGACCTACACAAACGGGGAATCAGAGCTCGTGACCTCCTGACCAGCACATAATGCAACACGGTCCTTCATTAGGTTTGTGTTATACCACAATATAAATACAATTACCAGCACTAACAACGTTAGTTACCCCACAGCATATGTGCTTGAGTGTACCTTAGCTACAGAATCTTTTTGTCTGATTTATTCTTTTCCAGTTATACAATTTTCTATTAAAATCAGATTTTCTTTCAGACATGAATAATGTTCTGGGGTAATGGGTTCAACTCAGAGGCACCTCAAGCTTCAGATGCTCCCGGACAGGTGAAATAGCAGTACATCAGATGGAGCTGAAATCCCTTTCTAAACTATGCCAGAGGAAACGGAAGAAGCCCAAGAGAGACCCCATGAGACCTGCAGAGTCAGCAGACCGTGCTGGAGCCCTTACAGCCATTTGCCTTTAGGACTGCAGAACCCTGAAACTCATGGAGGAGGAAAGGCAGTGACACCTACGGAGTCTGCAAATGACAATGGGAGGAAGCAGCCAATTAGCGTATTGATACAGTCATCTAAATTACAGCTAAGCCCACTGAGGCTCTAAAGGATGCTCTACCATAAGTCACTAACGAGTTATGGGGATAGGAAGAAGACAGCCTGGTAAAAATCCCGAGAGGCAACAGCCAGGATGTGCTGAGATGCCAGGAAAAACGCAAGACAAATCACACCCACATCTTGCCTCAATACTCTGCTTCCAGCAGAAGAGACTCCCTTTGCCCTTCCTTTCTCTCTCCTTGACACATCTAAATGTCCTACAGCTCTGCAGCTCCTTGGAGCCCTGTATCACATGGCTCCCTCCACCATCCCCACGGCAGAGGGTATTCCCTCCAGACACCCATCAAACCCACGCCTGAGGGGAAACGCTTCTGAGGGACCAGCAGCACTTTCCAGCTTTTCTCAGAGCTAGCAACTGGCTCTGCAGCAGGAATATATTCTTTTGATTAAGAGGAAAAACCCTGGTACTGAGCTGACCAGGTTTTGATTTGTTCCTCTGGTGTATCATTACTGCTGGAGATAGGCAACTATTTCAAAGAGGCACAGAAACAATTACGTGCTTGGTATGCGGGTCCCAGCAGCATCTATTGCTATAATTTTCTTTGTCACACATCAGGCTTTTGCTGTAACAAGACCTTGAGTTAGAGGAAGGGGGAAAAAAAAGAAAATCAATAAGGGTCACTGAAAGTGTTCTGTGGCCAGATGAAGTACCAGATTTCACCAGCAGCAGTGTCACGCCAATTAAATGATAAAACACTACCTATTAAACCCAATCTGCAGCCAACACAATGGTGGCTGTTCTGCTTACGCCCAATTCTATGAAAACACTCATTTTCATGTGTGAGCTTCAGAATACACATATTTTATCTGAAACACAGTGACGGCGGCTGGGGACACTCTGAAACCAGCAGCAGAGAATCATCGGGACTTGAAGAGAGAGAACTATGGTCTGAAGCGAAAAACAAAGACCACAGATTTGTAAGGATTATTTTACTCTTGCTAAGCCCCTTTCATTTTCCAGTAGATCCACTGGAACTTCCCCCGAGTTGTAGAACTTCAATCCAAAAAATATCACCTACAACTCTCTAGCAGACGATCCCTTCAAAGTAAGATACATTTATTGCCCAGTCACGGAACGCAGCCAGCCTCTTCCTGTGAGCACTGACACCTGTGATTGCCACACGCACAATGTATTCTCTCACAATCTCTTCAGTACAGTTTCCTCCTATTCTTGGAATGCCAAGTATTTCCAAGAGCATCGCAATGTCTGTATCTAGATCATTCTCTGAAAGTTATGAGCTCCGGAATAAATTATTCTGTAACAGAATTAGCTATTGCAGCCTAAATAGGACACTAATCTTAATTGAATAAAACCTGTGTAAAGCATAAATTTGCTCTGTCCCAAGTGGCTCAGAAGCTCTGTATCCCAGACACAGGTTTGGCAAGTGGCTTCCGCATCCCCCACTGCTGCCCAGGAATTTCTCAGGTGTTCACAACGTACAACAGTAATAAAGCATATAAAGATACAAATACCCAGGTTCTGGAATTCACTAAAAAACCTGATACAGAGCTGTCAATTAACACCAGACTCCTAATTTACATCATTAGCTTGCAAAATCTCACTGGATACCTCAGTATCCTTCGATCCCTAAATATCCTTGCAAATCCAGCTCATCCTCTTATATCCTGCCTTTCCAGGGATGGTGCTGCTTTACAGAGAATTTTCTCTCCACCCCACATAACTGCTGCTGACAAAAAGCCATTAATATCTAATATCCATGACCTGCCCTCACTGTAATACGTTTCTACTACAGCTTTTGCTTCCGCAAAAAAAACCCCTGTACTCCCCCGATGCCCAACAGTGTGTGGCCTTTCAGCCACCAACCCAGCATAAGGACCATACAGGGCTTCAACCTCTACCAGACTTCAGATATAAAAAGATAAAGCCTAACATCCCCCCACACACCCCCCATGACAAATGCCATCCCACATTTTTGGTGATGCTGCCTGATATGAATAAAGGCCGTACAACAACTGGCGCACAGCTGGAGGGCACGCGGAAGGCATCGAGCACTGCAGGGAGGTCCATGGACAGGCCTTTGCAAATTTGAGGACAAGCTAAACGTTGTTTAAAAGGTGTCTTTACAGATGTTAAAAACCTGTACCTAATATCTGCAATGTACTGTTAATAGCTCTTTTCCCAGAGCATCTGGTTTAGCTGCAGCACACCAGAAGAGCAGAGCGTTTCCAAGAAGGGAGTCTCAGCATCTGGTCCCCAGAAGATGGAGAGGTTCAGCAGCAGCTCTGGGGAGCAGGCACCCAGCCCCAGGGGGGACAGGAGGGACACAGCAGCTCTCTCACCCCACTACTGCGTTAGGGAACCCACACATTCCATTTTTCATTTGCTGTCTTTACATATTTACATAGAAAGGCACATACGTTTCCATGTACCTGCTAGAATTAAATAAAGAAAATAAAAATAAAAATCTTCAGGTGGAATCAAGGGCAGAGTGTCACCAGCTCACAGCAGCCTTACTTAGCAATTACATTTAGAAATTGATGAAAAAACCCTCACCAGAGCCACAAGCTCAGTAGCTATAGCAACGTGCTCAGCTTCTCAGAAGAATCAAATAAGATAACCTGCCCTAAAATAGATGCAAAATAGCTGTCACTGCACATGTGTAGCTTCTGAGACAGAACACAACCATAAAAATGAAATTTTTCCGAATGCACAATGCTCCCTTTTACAGAAGTCAAAAAGCTACCCAACAGGCGGTGGGTGAGAATTGAGTTTAATTCCTTTGCTCTCAGTGTTTTAAAAGCTCAATCGTTTATCTCAAAGCTTAATTGTGCCTTTTAACAAATTAGACTTCACTGGAAATCATTATCTGTTTTCCCCCTTCTTGTTACAATTCAAAGGCAGCATCTGTTAAAGAGCAAAAATGAACCATTTTCCCCTCATTACACAAAGAGTAAAAAGTCATCCCAAGTTCACATGACTTCAGAAGGTAATTTCTGTTCATCAGAGCAATTTGGTGTGTGTTCATCCCTTCGCATCCAGTTTCGCAGGCTAATTTCCTCAAATATTTAGAATTAATTTGGCTTGCAACCATTAACTGTGATCACGTTACAGAAACTGTGCGTTTAAGCTCGAATTCCATGTCAGTGCTGCTAAAAATACCCTCTGGGCTGTAGGTGTGTGATTCCGGGTGATCCCATATCCCTCGTCACGCATCACACCAAGAAATCCAAACCCCAGCAGCTCCCGGAGCCCCTTTGATGGGCTCCACGCTCTGGAGGCAGCACAAACCTCTTGCTCTGGCCTTCCCCTTCCCAAGGGATGTGCAGAGCAGCAGCTGGAGCTCCACAGGAAGGTGACCAACAGCAGCTGAACCCTAATTAGATGGTGACAACTGGTCCAGGCTGCCCCACTGGGCCCCCTCACTGGTTCCATCAACCATGCTGCTTGCAATGTGCAGAACAACTGCTTCAGAATGAAGTACAATGCACAGGGTACATCAGCAGGAACCTCCTCTGGAGCAGAGCTCTTCTCCATGAACCAGCAGCAAAGCTCTCCTATCCCTTCTCTCCTGCCCCCCATCAGCAGGGTTCTCCATGGAGCCCGCTCCTGGTATCCTTGCCCCAGCAGCTCTTGGGAGCGATGCTGCTCCCCTCTGCTTCTTCCCAATGCTCTTTTTTTTTAATTTTTAAACCTCCTTGTGCTACAATTAAGGCTGCAGAAAAGAGATGGCACAGACCTTAATTCTGCACTGTGAGGGACCGAGTCAACTCAATTAACAGTAATGTATTAACACCGCAAGCCAAGGTTTAATTTGTGGCCTTATTCCCAGAAGAAGGAGGTATAAACAAGTCAACTAGCAACAAAAATGTCAGCACTAACTCAGAATTTGAACTTAACAAAAAATCTCACATAACAGCAAAATACGAGATTTTAGGACAACTAAAATAAACAGATGCATTCTATTTTTTAAACAAAAAGTTTTTTAGATGTAAACGGTGGTTTCTTGTGACAGGCTCCTCCCTCGTTCTGCTTCTGCTCCCAGATGAGCAAATACAGATTCTGCAGACGTAGCTTTCCCCTGAACTGTAAGTATGATAATCCTTATCTACATCTAACTTTGTAAAAGTTTATAGATCCTTTGAGTATAATTTAAGAAGAAAAAGAATTAATAAGAGCGAGCAGAGGTTGCACAGAACGCTCTCCCCGTTAGGTTGGGATTACAGCTGTGGAAACAGCAGACGCCTGCTCTCAGCAGCCGAGCAGCCCCAGCCCAGGCAGAATTCTGGAGGAACCAAGCAGGTTTGGATTCGACGCTAAATAACTCTGACAGCAAGGGCTCAGGAAACCCACTGCTGATAATGGAGCGTTATCTCCCGAGGAGGTGTTATTGCTGTAATCTGTCTGCCAGCACCAGCCACCGGCTCCGTCTGACAGAAATCCAGCTCTCAAAAAAAAAACCCTTTTCCTGCTCGGCTCAGTTCTGTCTTTAGCAGAGAGATGAGTGAAACTCCCAGGGGTCGCGTGGCCCGTGATTTGCTGAAGAGCACCAGGGGCTCCTGCAGATCTAAGGCTTCCATCAGCAGCAGTGGCTGGTTATTTGCTGTCCATGGACTGCTCCTGTCAGCCCCGGGGAGAGCAGCCCGTGTGCTCCGACAAAGCGCCGGGCCATGGAAAGAAGATGAAGCACGTCTCTAGGAGCAGCAGACACAGTTAGTATTTCCAAACGTCAAGAAGTCCACAAATACAAGTGGCACAATCCTTTCTAAGAAAAAGGCTTACCACGATTTTAATTAGCTATCTGTTGGAAGTGAATAACGCTGGTAACTGCAGTATTTGAGCATTTTCATGCAACAGTCAGCAAAAACTGTCCTGTTTTCATAAAGCACAAAGAAATGAGAGGTTTATGTACATGGTTCATATATACTTTCTGCACTATAAAACAGTATTATTGAGATCAAAAGATAAAATGGTGGGATACGATTAAAATTTTCTATATGTACTATTTCTTTTTCAGTAGCTGGAGGTGGTAGATGTTAACCAAGACTCACGGAGTTGACTCCTCTGACTCCTCGGCTGCTGCAGAAAACCCCTGTGACCGAATCTGCCTTTGGGTAACGTCCAACATCAGCATCGTGTTCAAAAGTTCTCAACTATGGGTCAAATGCAACTGAGTGAAGGCAGAAAATAACTTCATTTCCCACTCAGATTCCAAATGGTATCTTTGGCAATTTTTGAAGCTCCTCCTCTTTAGAAGAAGCACAAGGATTCAGTGACCTGCACCTCGGGAAAACTGGGGCTGGGTTTTCCAGTTAAAGACGTGAGTCATTTGAAAGCATTTACAAGTTTTCTTCCCGCTTCAGTTTTTCCAGTGGGATAAGAAAAGGGGATTTTTAAGACAAAGCAATGCCTCCCTCCATAACGCCAAATGGCCTCAGCATCTGAACTGCAGTGATGTTTCAGCTGAACACAGGATGCAGAGCTACAAAGTTTTAAGGTCTTCAAAGACCTTTGTGCCCAGAATTCCTTTGGATTTCAGCAAGTCATGACTCACCTCTTCAGTTTTCTGTAAGCAGCTTTATAGGAAACAAATTATTTATACGAGTCTCAGGAGCATTGGTAAAAAAAAGTATTAATCTTGATCAAATATGTTTTTTCCATCCCTCACTTAACAGCTCTCAATCACTGTCAGCAGTATTGCAATTGACGTGAGTTCCTGTCAGTCACTGTGAATATTATTCAAAGATTTTTCTCGGATGTACTTCCTCAAGTGGGAATCTGGGCAAGGAAGTCTTTGGGATTATATTTTTTTTTAATGTCAAAAAACAAAGAATGACAGTGATGAATTTTAATATCCCTAATACACAGATGAGGAAAAAATATATATACATATATTCTTGATCCCTCCCCCAGTAGCCTTTTTTCCCCTGGTGTATTTAAAAAATATATATACATATATTCTTGATCCCCCCCCCCAATAGCCTTTTTTCCCCTGGTGTATTGGGTATACATAACATTTAAAAGGGAAATGGAACCAACTGTTTAAAAGATAGTAGAATCAACTATTGGAATGAAAGGCGACTGTCACGTACTCTATCAGCTCCCAGTTATTTCACAAACCGCAGAGCTCAGCCCCCAGCACTGGAGCAGTTTTTATACAAAAGAAAGGGGGAAGAAGTGGTGAGTGAAAACTCTAACCACGCTCCTTTCTGAACATCAGCTGGAGAAAAAAGGTTCTTTAATTGTAAACAAGTAAAACTAAAGAAGTCTGAAGAAAAATAAAGTCAGGCTTAATAACTCCGAAGTTGCTCATCCTCTGTATTCTTCAGGGTAAGTGTAAGCAAAAGATGAATTTAAACACTGACCCCCATCACTTTCTCCAGTGCAAGATCCAATGAAGGCACCACATGATACCTGATCTCTAGCAATGCCTAAGAAAGTGAGACATACAAAAAAAGAGAGTTACATTAGCAGAACTGTAAAGTGAATTTTTAAAATGAGTTCTCACATGGGGACAGGCACGGACCACGAGGAAGGCTCTATGGAAATTCGGACTAAGCAGAAGCCCTCTTTCAAGTAAGCTCTGTGGTTTATGGTGTTGTAGGGACAGGGAAAAGGCACTGGAACCCAAGAGTCACCCTACTCCAGGGGTCAAAATGCTTTTGTGGTCCCCGTGGGGTCACGTTCCACAGCATCAGGGAAACGGCACTGGCTCGGGTCTGTGCAGGCAGAACTTCCCAGGTGACACCACTCCTGTTACAGCACGTTCACACCATCTCCTCCCATTCTTGCTCCAGGGACCACAGTATGTCCCCAGGACCCAGCTCCAGCTGGTTCCCAGCACCTGCAGAACCATCAGCGGCCAGTTCCACCACATCAGAGACGGGTAAACGCAGATCCAAGTGCTGCACAGGCAGGAGCGGTGAGGAAACACACTAATTGATCTCTTGTGTCATGCTTAATAAGCCCGACCGTAGTTACTAAATCACGCTGTAGTTTAAACTGTCATATCCAGAGTGCAAACACCACACACTTGTTATTTTGACAGAGAGGAGGTGTGTGGCTGGACCGTCACTACTGCAGTAGCCACAGCAGGAGGGTGAGGATGTGTAGGATGGCCATTCCCTTCCACTCAACTCACCCAATTAACCTGCAGATGCGTCTCAACAAAGAACTTCTCCACAAACCTTTTCTGTATCAACAACAAAAGAGGTTTTGTCTTTCTGATTTTTCTCTAACCACAGTCAGGTCCCACAATCGAGTGCTGCCCGTGACAGGCTCTCGGCTGGGAGAGGAAACAAGACCAACCTGGAATTCCTGAAAGACTGATTAACCTTCCAGAGGGTCTGGCCCCGACTAATTACAAATCAATAGGGGTTTAAAAAAGAAATATGAACGAGTAAAATTAAATTAACAGGTCTTTGGAAGGCTACTGTTGAAAGAAAGTTTAGTTTTTCTAAGCAAGTGTACTGTTTCCATGGAACTGATGGTTTCAAATTTACTGTTTCCTCTACAGTTAATGGGTTTATGACAAAAATCTCAATTACTTGAGTAAAAATATAGCTTCTTTCGCAGATCCAGCATGTGTGTTCACAGAGATACTAATGACAGCTGTACAACAGGCTGTCTATACCTAGCTACATATGATATGATATATTTTTACAAGTTAAGAAAAAATTAAGACTATTCTTCCTAAACATAGAGCACAGACAACCAAGTACAAAGACAGTAAGTTTTTAAATGTATTTTTCATATAGAGTACTTAGCCTGACCGAAATCTTCACAATTAAACGAGGAGGCTATTTTCTGCAAGAATTAATCTGTTTATCAATTAAATATGATCCCTCTTGTTAGAAACCTGACAGATAACCGGGCCCTGTAATTTTACAATCTTTACTAACACATTCCACAGCCCAAGACAGATTATCTTATGCTTCATGTTAAAAATAGATCTGTATGATATTAATCTTTGGATGGTGCCAGGCGGCGGGTCCGGCTGCTGCCCTTGTGGTGATTGCACCCACACCTTCCTTCTCTGCCTCCCCCCTGCCAGGAGCCCCCTGTGGGATCCAGCCCCTTCCCACCCCCTGAGGAGGGGACAAAGGCACCCTCCTCCTGCTAACGGGCTCCCGAGCAGCTCCTCACACGTCTCAACACTAGTTCTTCCAGGGACACACTGAGTAGAATTAAATTTTGAGCAAATTAACATCAGGCACTAGTTGTACCTGCAGCAATTCCTGCCCAGCTTTTATCCTCCCAGCAGGCAGGGACTTGGCATCCTCTCCTCTTCCTCTTCGCTCCATCCCTCTCTCTTAGCCAAGCAGATGCATCTTGGTCATAAATCACTTCAAGTTGTTAAACATACTTGTTTCATTTTAATCAGACTATA
>NW_015090858.1:651199-697346 GCF_001431845.1 Calidris pugnax | reverse complement strand
CAGCAGACGCCTGCTCTCAGCAGCCGAGCAGCCCCAGCCCAGGCAGAATTCTGGAGGAACCAAGCAGGTTTGGATTCGACGCTAAATAACTCTGACAGCAAGGGCTCAGGAAACCCACTGCTGATAATGGAGCGTTATCTCCCGAGGAGGTGTTATTGCTGTAATCTGTCTGCCAGCACCAGCCACCGGCTCCGTCTGACAGAAATCCAGCTCTCAAAAAAAAAACCCTTTTCCTGCTCGGCTCAGTTCTGTCTTTAGCAGAGAGATGAGTGAAACTCCCAGGGGTCGCGTGGCCCGTGATTTGCTGAAGAGCACCAGGGGCTCCTGCAGATCTAAGGCTTCCATCAGCAGCAGTGGCTGGTTATTTGCTGTCCATGGACTGCTCCTGTCAGCCCCGGGGAGAGCAGCCCGTGTGCTCCGACAAAGCGCCGGGCCATGGAAAGAAGATGAAGCACGTCTCTAGGAGCAGCGGGCACAGTTAGTATTTCCAAACGTCAAGAAGTCCACAAATACAAGTGGCACAATCCTTTCTAAGAAAAAGGCTTACCACGATTTTAATTAGCTATCTGTTGGAAGTGAATAACGCTGATAACTGCAGTATTTGAGCATTTTCATGCAACAGTCAGCAAAAACTGTCCTGTTTTCATAAAGCACAAAGAAATGAGAGGTTTATGTACATGGTTCATATATACTTTCTGCACTATAAAACAGTATTATTGAGATCAAAAGATAAAATGGTGGGATACGATTAAAATTTTCTATATGTACTATTTCTTTTTCAGTAGCTGGAGGTGGTAGATGTTAACCAAGACTCACGGAGTTGACTCCTCTGACTCCTCGGCTGCTGCAGAAAACCCCTGTGACCGAATCTGCCTTTGGGTAACGTCCAACATCAGCATCGTGTTCAAAAGTTCTCAACTATGGGTCAAATGCAACTGAGTGAAGGCAGAAAATAACTTCATTTCCCACTCAGATTCCAAATGGTATCTTTGGCAATTTTTGAAGCTCCTCCTCTTTAGAAGAAGCACAAGGATTCAGTGACCTGCACCTCGGGAAAACTGGGGCTGGGTTTTCCAGTTAAAGACGTGAGTCATTTGAAAGCATTTACAAGTTTTCTTCCCGCTTCAGTTTTTCCAGTGGGATAAGAAAAGGGGATTTTTAAGACAAAGCAATGCCTCCCTCCATAACGCCAAATGGCCTCAGCATCTGAACTGCAGTGATGTTTCAGCTGAACACAGGATGCAGAGCTACAAAGTTTTAAGGTCTTCAAAGACCTTTGTGCCCAGAATTCCTTTGGATTTCAGCAAGTCATGACTCACCTCTTCAGTTTTCTGTAAGCAGCTTTATAGGAAACAAATTATTTATACGAGTCTCAGGAGCATTGGTAAAAAAAAGTATTAATCTTGATCAAATATGTTTTTTCCATCCCTCACTTAACAGCTCTCAATCACTGTCAGCAGTATTGCAATTGACGTGAGTTCCTGTCAGTCACTGTGAATATTATTCAAAGATTTTTCTCGGATGTACTTCCTCAAGTGGGAATCTGGGCAAGGAAGTCTTTGGGATTATATTTTTTTTTAATGTCAAAAAACAAAGAATGACAGTGATGAATTTTAATATCCCTAATACACAGATGAGGAAAAAATATATATACATATATTCTTGATCCCTCCCCCAGTAGCCTTTTTTCCCCTGGTGTATTTGGTATACATAACATTTAAAAGGGAAATGGAACCAACTGTTTAAAAGATAGTAGAATCAACTATTGGAATGAAAGGCGACTGTCACGTACTCTATCAGCTCCCAGTTATTTCACAAACCGCAGAGCTCAGCCCCCAGCACTGGAGCAGTTTTTATACAAAAGAAAGGGGGAAGAAGTGGTGAGTGAAAACTCTAACCACGCTCCTTTCTGAACATCAGCTGGAGAAAAAAGGTTCTTTAATTGTAAACAAGTAAAACTAAAGAAGTCTGAAGAAAAATAAAGTCAGGCTTAATAACTCCGAAGTTGCTCATCCTCTGTATTCTTCAGGGTAAGTGTAAGCAAAAGATGAATTTAAACACTGACCCCCATCACTTTCTCTCTCTCCAGTGCAAGATTCAATGAAGGCACCACATGATACCTGATCTCTAGCAATGGCTAAGAAAGTGAGACATACAAAAAAAGAGAGTTACATTAGCAGAACTGTAAAGTGAATTTTGAATTTAAACACTGACCCCCATCACTTTCTCTCTCTCCAGTGCAAGATTCAATGAAGGCACCACATGATACCTGATCTCTAGCAATGGCTAAGAAAGTGAGACATACAAAAAAAGAGAGTTACATTAGCAGAACTGTAAAGTGAATTTTTAAAATGAGTTCTCACATGGGGACAGGCACGGACCACGAGGAAGGCTCTATGGAAATTCGGACTAAGCAGAAGCCCTCTTTCAAGTAAGCTCTCAGGCTTAATAACTCCGAAGTTGCTCATCCTCTGTATTCTTCAGGGTAAGTGTAAGCAAAAGATGAATTTAAACACTGACCCCCATCACTTTCTCTCTCTCCAGTGCAAGATTCAATGAAGGCACCACATGATACCTGATCTCTAGCAATGGCTAAGAAAGTGAGACATACAAAAAAAGAGAGTTACATTAGCAGAACTGTAAAGTGAATTTTTAAAATGAGTTCTCACATGGGGACAGGCATGGACCACGAGGAAGGCCCTATGGAAACTTGGACTAAGCAGGAGCCCTCTTTCGTGGTTTATGGTGTTGTAGGGACAGGGAAATGGCACTGGAACCCAAGAGTCACCCTACTCCAGGGGTCAAAATGCTTTTGTGGCCCCGTGGGGTCACGTTCCACATCATCAGGGAAATGGCACTGGCTCAGGTCTGTGCAGGCAGAACTTCCCAGGTGACACCACTCCTGTTACAGCACGTTCACACCATCTCCTCCCATTCTTGCTCCAGGGACCACAGTATGTCCCCAGGACCCAGCTCCAGCTGGTTCCCAGCACCTGCAGAACCATCAGCGGCCAGTTCCACCACATCAGAGACGGGTAAATGCAGATCCAAGTGCTGCACAGGCAGGAGCGGGGAGGAAACACACTAATTGATCTCTTGTGTCATGCTTAATAAGCCCAACCGTAGTTACTAAATCCCGCCGTAGTTTAAACTGTCATATCCAGAGTGCAAACACCACACACGTGCTATTTTGACAGAGGTGGTGTGTGGCTGGACCATCACTGCTGCAACAGGTCTGTGCAGGCAGAACTTCCCAGGTGACACCACTCCTGTTACAGCACGTTCACACCATCTCCTCCCATTCTTGCTCCAGGGACCACAGTATGTCCCCAGGACCCAGCTCCAGCTGGTTCCCAGCACCTGCAGAACCATCAGCGGCCAGTTCCACCACATCAGAGACGGGTAAATGCAGATCCAAGTGCTGCACAGGCAGGAGCGGGGAGGAAACACACTAATTGATCTCTTGTGTCATGCTTAATAAGCCCAACCGTAGTTACTAAATCCCGCCGTAGTTTAAACTGTCATATCCAGAGTGCAAACACCACACACGTGCTATTTTGACAGAGGTGGTGTGTGGCTGGACCATCACTGCTGCAATAGCCACAGCAGGAGGGTGAGGATGTGTAGGATGGCCATTCCCTTCCACTCAACTCACCCAATTAACCTGCAGATGCCTCTCAATGAAGAACTTCTCCACAAACCTTTTCTGTATCAACAACAAAAGAGGTTTTGTCTTTCTGATTTTTCTCTAACCACAGTCAGGTCCCACAATCGAGTGCTGCCCGTGACAGGCTCTCGGCTGGGAGAGGAAACAAGACCAACCTGGAATTCCTGAAAGACTGATTAACCTTCCAGAGGGTCTGGCCCCGACTAATTACAAATCAATAGGGGTTTAAAAAAGAAATATGAACCAGTAAAATTAAATTAACAGGTCTTTGGAAGGCTACTGTTGAAAGAAAGTTTAGTTTTTCTAAGCAAGTGTACTGTTTCCATGGAACTGATGGTTTCAAATTTACTGTTTCCTCTACAGTTAATGGGTTTATGACAAAAATCTCAATTACTTGAGTAAAAATATAGCTTCTTTCGCAGATCCAGCATGTGTGTTCACAGAGATACTAATGACAGCTGTACAACAGGCTGTCTATACCTAGCTACATATGATATGATATATTTTTACAAGTTAAGAAAAAATTAAGACTATTCTTCCTAAACATAGAGCACAGACAACCAAGTACAAAGACAGTAAGTTTTTAAATGTATTTTTCGTATAGAGTACTTAGCCTGACCAAAATCTTCACAATTAAACGAGGAGGCTATTTTCTGCAAGAATTAATCTGTTTATCAATTAAATATGATCCCTCTTGTTAGAAACATGACAGATAACCGGGCCCTGTAGTTTTACAATCTTTACTAACACATTCCACAGCCCAAGACAGATTATCTTATGCTTCATGTTAAAAATAGATCTGTATGATATTAATCTTTGGATGGTGCCAGGCGGCGGGTCCGGCTGCTGCCCTTGTGGTGATTGCACCCACACCTTCCTTCTCTGCCTCCCCCCTGCCAGGAGCCCCCTGTGGGATCCAGCCCCTTCCCACCCCATGAGGAGAGGACAAAGGCACCCTCCTCCTGCTAACGGGCTCCCGAGCAGCTCCTCACATGTCTCAACACTAGTTCTTCCAGGGACACACTGAGTAGAATTAAATTTTGAGCAAATTAACATCAGGCACTAGTTGTACCTGCAGCAATTCCTGCCCAGCTTTTATCCTCCCAGCAGGCAGGGACTTGGCATCCTCTCCTCTTCCTCTTCACTCCATCCCTCTCTCTTAGCCAAGCAGATGCATCTTGGTCATAAATCACTTCAAGTTGTTAAACATACTTGTTTCATTTTAATCAGACTATATTTTTTTTCCACTAAAATGAATAGTGTAGTCCTAAAGTGGGAGCCCCCTGTGGGATCCAGCCCCTTCCCACCCCATGAGGAGAGGACAAAGGCACCCTCCTCCTGCTAACGGGCTCCCGAGCAGCTCCTCACATGTCTCAACACTAGTTCTTCCAGGGACACACTGAGTAGAATTAAATTTTGAGCAAATTAACATCAGGCACTAGTTGTACCTGCAGCAATTCCTGCCCAGCTTTTATCCTCCCAGCAGGCAGGGACTTGGCATCCTCTCCTCTTCCTCTTCACTCCATCCCTCTCTCTTAGCCAAGCAGATGCATCTTGGTCATAAATCACTTCAAGTTGTTAAACATACTTGTTTCATTTTAATCAGACTATAATTTTTTCCACCAAAATGAATAGTGTAGTCTTAAAATTCAGATCAAAAGACCAACTGCAAATTCTCCAATCTGTCACGGAATCCTGTCTATCACATAAAACTTTTCATTTAAAATGCTATTGAAACCATTTTAAAACTTTTCACAGATCCTTTACCTTGGTTTCACAGACAAGGAGCAGTTGGCAAGATTCTGTCCAGAAACCACCACTCCCAGATCAGTACCCACCAAAATTTGAAAGTTTAAGAAACTAGTTATTCAAGAAAATTATTTCAGGGTTCAGTAAAACTGAACAGGACTGGGTTTGGTCTGGATTTAAAGTGAAATCTTCTATTGCAGATTTTAAAAGTCTATGTATGATCTGGCTTAATCAAGTCCTCTCCTTGCCAGCATAAAACACAGAAAATAGGCGTTCAGACCTGGCATACAGTGATTTCTCATCTCAGTTGCTTAGAAGACCTCATACTTGATTTTTAGGACTCCATAGGTTTCTTAAGAGAGATACGAGCTTGTCTTTTCAATTAATTTACTGAAAATGCACTATTACTACGTAAACGTAATTCCTCTCTGCAGTGACTGACCCAATAAATCTTAACAGCTGAATTTGCAAATCAGTTTCTTTATGTCAACAGCTCTGTCATGTCGATACCTACAGCCCTGAGCTCCAGCAAGGACCATCAGCCCTCTTCTGCTGTCACTTACCTGCCTACAGCTACATAACTCGCCTCAAAGCACCAGCCAAGATTTACACTCAGCAGTCAAGAACAAAAAGGACCTAATGTATCACAGCTGTCATCAGGTAAATGAGAAGAATCTAACGTGGCTTGAAGAAAAGGGAAGAAAAAAAAAGAAAGAAAATTTCCCTTTTGAATCACTGGAATATAATCTGTAATCTTAAAAGTTTACAGAAAAGTAAACAGCAAGCCTTGAGAAAGTAACTTTGAATTCTCAATTAGGGAGGTGATTTCAAAGCTTACCATCTTTCTGCAAAGTGACACGGTTAAACACAACTGCTGGCTCAGGGCTGTGCTCACATGGACGGGCTCCGGCAGAGCGCTGTCACCCCAACACAGCAAGGACAGCAGCCCCCAGCAACACGGACCCTTGTGATGTTCATAACAAGACCAGGAGAACTGGTTCCTCAACACCATGTGAACAGGTTCCAGCGGGGACACGTCAAAGTCTCACGCTGGAACTTCGCATCAGAACAAACTTTCATATTTTAGTGCCCTGTGGCAAGTTAAGAGTTAATAGTATTTTGGAAAAAAGCCACAAAACTGAAGACTACTCCGTTTTAAATAGCCTTAATCTGTCAGCAGCAGCAAAGTCAAAACTCATTTTTATCTAAAAACGTCTTTCAGACTGTGTAAGTCCCAGCCCGTGTACATAAGCTATGGAACCTGTCATCTCAAGAGCTGGTGTTTAACATTCACGTGACTCCTGGGAGGCAGACAGGGCAAAACACGGGGATCTCGAGCAAAACCCCCTCCCCAGGGCGAGGGGACACAGAGAGGGGATCGGGGTTATCTAAAAACATCTTTCAGACTGTGTAAGTCCCAGCCCGTGTACATAAGCTATGGAACCTGTCATCTCAAGAGCTGGTGTTTAACATTCACGTGACTCCTGGGAGGCAGACAGGGCAAAACCCAGGGATCTCGAGCAAAACCCCTTCCCCAGGGCGAGGGGACACAGAGGAGGGATCAGGGCTCCTGACCCTCGCTGCCCCCAGACCGTGTGCCCAAGGCCGTACCTGCCGCTCGCCGCCAGCCTGGGGAGGGCTCCCACCCCGCACTGGCTCGTAGCCACCACCCCGAGGCAGAAAACACGCTCAATATTTTCATTCTAGTAATACTAGTGTGTACTTTCCTCTTCCTGGTGCACAAACATCTACCTAATTCTCGTTATAGTACACTACGACCATGAAAGACAATTTACAGAGTTGTTTTATTTACCCTTAAAGTCCCCGGTTTATTTGGAAAGGAAATTGGAATTGACATTTTCAGTTACGTTTTCCAAAAATAGTACATTGTATCAAGTATGTTCTGTACATTAAATAAAAACATGTTCCATTTATTTTAAATTAAATCACTGTTCAGTGGCTGAAGGTCTCTCTCCAGAAAGCGGAAATGTATACATGAAACGTATAACAGAAGGATGACTCTATTTATTAAGCCAAACCTTGGGGTAACTTTTGAACATCTACTATAAAAAAATATGTATTTTTTATACATATTTTAGAGGTATTTTCCACTATGCACCAAGCCACAAAACTGAAAAGTACTCCATTTTAAATAGCCTTAATCTGTCAGCAGCAAAGTCAAAACTCATTTTTATCTAAAAATGTCTTTCAGACTGTGTAAGTCCCAGCCCATGTACATAAGCTATGGAACCTGTCATCTCAAGTGCTTTGGTAAAATCAAAACTCTTTGTTTTTGTACCACCTACCCTATAAAAACATAATTTAAAAGACATTAATACTTTACATCCTGTCTTTTTCCTAGCTAAAAGGACCAGAAGTACCAATATCCTTACCTGAACGAAACAAAAAGTGTGTTCCATGTAATGTTAAAGTATTTTATGATGTAACAATACCTGTATAAGTAACCACAACATTCAGTTTTAGACTGAGAAATGGGGGGATCTGCTGCATTTCAGCAGGATACTCAGTGTGTACCCAACGCCCGTTAGCGGTGGCAGAACTAGAGTACACACCTGAAATTAGACATGTAATTCATCAGAAAAAAGGTGTTCAAAGGCAAGTAAGAAGACTGTCAAACCCAAAATACTTGCCTGTACTCTATATACACCCTCCTGTGATACCGGGTCTCTTCCAACACCTGTACTGAGTAAATGGCATTGAAATATAAAATGACACCTGAGATACATATTTTTTCTCTCTGGTAAAACCCCCTCAAGCTGTTCCTGTGGCTTCCAGCAGAGATTCCATCCCTGGCCTGGGACACCCAGCCGAGGCACCATCCCTCCTGCTCACCAGTACAGCCATTCCTCTGCAGGGCTGGCCAGTCCTCACCAAGCAGCAGAATGAAGCCCAACCACACAAACCCTGCGTGTGAGGGCAGGTCCCTGGGCATTGCCCTGGTGGCCCTAGCCCTGGACTAGCAAAAGTGTGCCAGCCACCTTCTGCTGCCCAGGGAGCACAGAGACAGGCTCCTTGTCAGGGAGGAGACAGAATAATGTCTCTGGAATTGCCACCTCCCAACACATCAGCACTGAACTCTGAGCTGGAAGAGGAGATGGGAGGGAAGACTGACCAGTCACTGTTGCCCACTGGCAAGCACCAGCATGGCCTCCCAGCAACACCACGGCCCACATCACTGTTCCTTCCCTGCTCTGCTGCTCCTGGAGAAGAACCTGCTCAGCTTTCTGCAAGTGAGGAGCAGAAACAGTGTCCCAGAGGCACCTACCCAGCACCAGCTCCCAGCTCCGAGCAGCACCAGGGCAGGACACAGTCCCATAGAGCCTGGCTCTTCCAACACCTTGCTCCCTGGGACAGAAGGGACCCAGGAGAAGCCAAGGTGACACTATTTGCAAGGCTTGGTTGGTGCTGAGAGGGGAGAGAAGCCCTAATTGCTGGTGCAAACACACCCTGAGGCTTCGTTCCCAGCACCTTGCCCTGAGCAAGAGCAAGTCCTCTAGCAAGTAATTAATGCCCTAAGGGAAAGCAGAGCGGACTCCACCAGAGTCCTGCGCTCATTTCCCTCATTAACACCAACTTCCCCTGGCTCTCAGGGAGCAGATAAGTAGCTCTGAGACAAAGAACCAGGAGAAAAATTCTCATTTATGGCTGGCTAGACATAATTAAGAATTGCCCAGATAAACAGTCAGGTCACCCAGACAAGGGAAGATGCTTTTGGATTCCAGCATTATGGAACTTTCTGCCTTAAGTAGTTATAGAAAAGCCAAATGGAATTTATTTTATTTCAACTAGGTTTCACAGAAAACATGCATTGAATTACAGCTGCTTCATAAACTGAGGAACAGTTTGACACGTGCCATTGTACCCAGTCACTAACGATGCACTTGGACACTCTGCAGGGTGGGAGTGTTAAAAAAGGCCAAAACCTGATCTTTACTGGTTCAGGAAATTTCCAGAGAATCCCAGACCCCGCTAAGATGAGAGCAACCCAAGACCTTTTTTGTAGCTTTACATCTTCAACATAATACATAGAATAAGACTAGCCCTAGACCTTCACTTGCTCCATGAGACAGCAAACCCACCAGCGTTGGTTGGGGAGTTACCATCTGTATGGGTCCTTGGGCCGGGGCTGCTCCAGCCACAGCAAAGGGTTAAATCACTGCAAACAGGGAACAGATTTTACTAAAGGCAAACCTTGTCCAGGGGATTTCTGAACAGCTCCTCCTCCTAACTGCTCCATCAGCTTAAGCATTATATGGAGTCATATAATTACAGAATAAATTGTAAATTAAATTTATTTGCCATAACATCATAAATTATGATATTTCTAACCAAAGTAAGTTGTTGTTATTACCATAAAACTGAAATACGCTAAGTCAGTCTTTGGAAGAAGTACTGCAGCACTCAGCTCATTGCTAGTTAGCAGGTTTGTTTGGGAAAGATCAACAGACCAAAGAAAAGCCTGACGTGTGACTGTGTGTACACTGACACGTGTGACTGTGTGTACAATGACACGTGTGACTGTGTGTACAATGAGGTGTCCAACCTCAGATCTCGCCCCCCCAGCTGCTGGGGGCCCATCCAAAGCCTCTCTTACATAAGGGCTCCCCACCTTCTCTTGCGTAACGACTCCCTGGATCCCAATCACATTACCTAATACTGCCCATATTTTTTCCACGTAACTGCACACCTGACATTTCCAAAATCTGGCTGCACATTTTTCATCTTATATCCCTATTTATTTAAAAATACATATTGCTTTTCAATATTCCCATTACCATTAATTTTTAAAAATACACTTCTGTCTCCTCACTGCCTTTTTTTTTATGACTAATTTAAATTCGTTTCTAAATCTGCTGTGTAGACATCTTATGACATTCCTATATACATGCTCACACGTATATGCTATTAATGCATGCGTTCTAGAGAAAATAAAAGCAATAATTTTAGCATAAAATTACTCATGAATCTCCTGAAACACTGTGAGCCAATTACATTTATTTTTACATATTATATATTGGTATGTATGTACATGCACGCTTTCACCAGGCCAAAGATATCATTACAAATGAAGAGTACAAAGAAATCCATCCTTTTGCTGTTCACCTAAAGCACAACGCTGTCTGCCAAATGGCACCTGGTCATTAAACATCAATTAATTTAATGGTGCTGAATTTGCCTGCAGGTTGTGCAGACTGCAAGTAAGCACAGGCTTGTAAAAATATCACCTTTACAGATAAGAAAGTTCCAGGATATAAGTGCGTATTTATTATACACCAGATTTGCTAAGGAAAATGGTTTGGGTTTCTATTCAAGTTACACATGCAACAGAAAAGAACTGCCCAACTGTCCTCAATCATGTCCCCTGTAACCCTTCCCCATGTGTGCATCTGTCCATACACTGAACAAGGCGAGATGGAAAGTCTTTTTGGTGGCACTTTCACTGCATTGAGGGATCACAATCCATCATAATCTATCATGGTTATCAATGCAATTCGCAGGTTTATAGCAAATAGGCATTCTCTAAGCTTTCACTGCTCACAACCCAAGCCTAAGCTGAAAAAAAAAGTTGCATCTAATTCTTGGGCATTTTTTTCTCCAAAAGCAAAGAGTTAAATGTGTCTAATAACAGACACATCATGAGCCCAGAGGAGTTGGACCACGAGGCTTCACTCGAGGCCACACAAAACAGACAGAATCACAGAACCACTGAGGCTGGAAAAACCCTTGAAGATGATCTGATCCAACCAAAAAGCCAACACTGCCAAGTTCGCCACTAAAGGTCCCTCAGTGCCACATCTCTACATCTTTTGAATGCCTCCAGGGAAGTATTTCCTAGACAGGAAAGAGATTTCTGTATTATCCTGAGCAGGACAATACGTGGTGATTTTCCTCTGGCAACGTCTGTTTTAAGAGAGTCCAGCTGTTTTGTTCCCCTTTCTCCCCCCGCCCCTAAGGGGGGCAGGTACCTTAACCCCTATTACATGCAGTGGCAGACAACTACAAAGCAGCAGTGGAACTGCTCTTTGGTCCACAAGGTATATAGAATAAAGACAGACAAAGGTACAATAGAGCCATATAATTAACCAAATTCAAGAACAGGAGTTCCTACTGACGATCTGGCATTCTCACCACACTCCTCAGCAAAGATGTCATGACTGAGCTGTCAAAAGGTCTCATATTATGAAGACTTCATTACTTTTATGGAATACCATGGCATAAAAGAAGAATCATAAATTATTAAAATTAAATCGCATTTGTGAACATAAATAGACCATAGAATATTTCATGATGGCGTGTTCTTGATTATTTATGGTGTTAGTTCACTTTCTGCAAAGAAGAATCATAAATTATTAAAATTAAATCACATTTGTGAACATAAATAGACCGTAGAATATTTCACGATGGCGTGTTCTTGATTTATGGTGTTAGTTCACTTTCCGCGAATCTTTCTTACTAGTATGAAACATCCATGTATCAAAGCCATGAGTGATTTTTCCAACAAGGGGTTTGTCCTCAAGAGGAGCTCGCAGTATCGTTCTGCATCTTACGACTTCTCTGTTTAGAATCTAATACTCTGACACCAAAAATGTAGACTTTAGTGTCAATTTAAGGGCATGACCAGATCCTCAATATCAGCTGGGATAAGAATACGCACTGGCAATAATTTAAGAGGAAGAAAAATTGGGTTTGGAAATAATGTCATCACACAAAGTCATAATCACAGCACCAGCTTCAATAACGTCCCAGGCGCTGCAAAATTGGATCTCATGAATCACAGGGCAGCTCTCTGCATAATCACCTGGGCACGCAGCAGAGGCATGGCACAGAAACCCAGGCCAGGACTGAAGAGCTGCAGCAGGTCCCCTCCAGCAGCAGACACTGCGACCTTCACAGCAGGGTTAGGGAACAAGCCGTCTGCCACAGAAAGCAATTTTTGAAGCAGGTGGCTGCTAACAGAACCCTGGAAATCCAGACAGTAAGTTACACACAAACACTTCATCTTTAGAATATCATTAGGTTGACATTTTTTATTCAATAAGCTTTGCTTTGTTTATCTCTTATGAAATATAACAAATACAGACATACATTCTTAAGGAAAATTATAAATCAGGTAGGGGACAAGGCAACATATTAATTACAGGCTAAGAGACTCAATTATTTTCCAGAAATTCAGTTGAGCATCACCACACAGAAGAGTCACACCCGTCCACAAAGTTAACTAATGGCAATAGTCTCGCCAGCAGAAGCTTACAGCTCTCTGCTGTTGACACTGATAGATAGATAGATATATATATATACAAAAATAACCACCCAGCTTTTCACAGCAGCTACCAGATACGGAGGGTTCAAACCAGGAAGCTACTGAGTACCTCTTTGAAGTCAGTAAAAATCCTTCAATAGCAATGTTCTATAGCCCATTGTATCATGCCCAAGCATTCAGAGTCTGATTCTTTTCTTCTTTCCCTTATCCCCACCCAAAAAATATAACATGTTCAACTGAGGCATAAAATAAAGCTGAAAATGCCTGCAATTCACTGAAGGAGTAGAAATAGATGTAGCCCAATTTGGCTGCTGCCCAACTCAGGGACAAAAGACGCGCTTGACTTCAAACACCCAATTCAACCACTGCTAAACTTCAGAAAAGTTCCAATCCTATCCCACAAGTTTAACACAGACAGTGCCCTTATGATTTAAACATGATTTGATTCTAAGATCTACTTAACCGCAGACCGCTTCACAGCAACGGAAAAGCAGTAATTTAATACTACTACTTTTTTAAAAAAAGACAATTCTCTGGCATAAGACTTTGAAGTCAGTACATAACACAGTGTTCAAAAAAGGCAGAGAAGACCATGCTTCTGCTACGTAATTATAACGATACTACAAGCAAATTTCTCCACAATTTTAAGGAGACAATAATAAAAGACCTAAGAAGCTGTCATTCAGGAACATGACATTCTTTGTATAGTCCTTTCTCAGTACCTTCAGAGTTTATTTTTATGTAAATTTACGAAGAAAACTAATCACTGGAGAACGCATGGGGAAAAAAGGCAAAGACTAAACAAACTGGAAAATCTGGAACACATAGAGAACTGATTACAAGTTTTAGTAGCAAATACAACAAGCAAAATAATGAAGTAATTGGATGCTAATCTTAAATTTGCACAGATGATAGGAGGTGTATTCTTCTAAATATCTCAGTGGCTAGATATAAATTATAGTTATTCAAATGTCTTACAGTTTAGGATGTGAGGATCTTGTTAAATGTCCTGTTCACTCTAAAGGTAGCGCCATAAACCAAGTTCAGGTACAAGAAGATTGGTACACTACAGGATAATTTTAACACCATCCTATAGCTAAATTTGTCTCTTACTCATGAGCCTAAATCACAAGCTCTTTGAAGCAAATGGACAACACAGCACTTCGAAAGATTAGAAAAAAGCACCCTTCCAAAGAAAGGCTAACGGAATGCACTTTAAACTGTAAACAATGTGGAAACATGATATACACTTATATATCGTATGTTATTGCCAAGAAAAAGAAAAAACCACAAATCTAAATTGATAAGACGAGGTACTAAACTTAAGAGTATTCATCCACTTTTGAAAAGCAGCCTTTCAGAGCTAGTGATAAGGGCAGACAGGCACACAATTGCTGCTGAACAATAGGGAGCTATAGGAGCTATAGCTTTAGGACAGAGCACAGAGCCTGTACTTTGAATTCAAGCTCAGAACACGTAAACCACAGTTTCAGCCTGTTGAGATTGGCCAGGTTCAACACCACTGTTGTTGTGGCATGTTCCAGCAGAGAGAATTATAATAGAAATACATTTATCATATGCCACTTCCACAGACAAGGATTGCCAGCATCCTACAAACTTAAATACATAAAATCTTTTAAATATTGTTAAAGGAGCCATTCAGCCATCAGTGCTAGCCCTCTTCATATTTTCTTCTTTTTTAAAAAAATGTCATTAAAGGCTCACACAGCACAAATGCAACGTGCAGTGCTGCAGCACATCAACACAAGAGGTAGGGACAGACTGCAGACCTCCTGGCACTACATGGTCTCTCTCACTCACTAGACCAGGTCTCTGATTTCAGCAAGTTCCATTTCAGACTCTGACCTACTCTCTGAGCTTTAAATGATGTTGGGTTCCTCCAAAATTGCAGGAGGCACAGCGTGTCCTTTCTTGTACCCAGATAAAACCCTCCCGTGCTACCAATCAGTTTTCACTAACTAAGCTGGAACCTCAGGGCAGAAGCAGCTGATGATATCTTCTAACAATGTAATGTTCTGTAGCTTATCCCATCTTGTGCCTTTGTGAGCATCTTGTCGATCCAGCTGTCCTAGGAGACACCACTCACACCGACCAAGGGCTGTGCAGGATGGATTGTCAGTACAAAGTCTCTGCTCAGTTACCCCGCGCTGGCTTCTCTTTTCTGCTAACAACAGGAGAAAAAACCCTGGGCCAAACATCAGAGTTCTGGTAAGGTATTTTTGTTTCTTTGTGTTTCTTTCTTTCTTTTGTAAGAGTAAGTCAATCTCCTTTAAGAACATGTAAGAGATCAATGGTGCATCAGTAATAATATTTTGCTTTTCCATGTGCTTAACCCCGCTTATCTTTCCTTGGACAATGGGCTGCATCACCCACCGCCATCAGGACCCCGAACCTCAAGACAGACATTGTCTTGCTGTCACTTCTCCAGAGAAATCTATACCAGCCTCAGCAAAGGGCCACTGTTTGCTGAGATGGGGGAAGATGAGAAAAGCAAGAGGAGGATTGATCAAACGGCAAAAAGCATTCAAGCACAAAAACATTCTTTGAGAAAAATTAAGTACACGCAGCCCGGGTATGGAATTGGGCTGGGGGGATATTGTTGTGGTTGGAAACCAAAGAGTTTCCTCGAGTTTTAGAGCAAGAAAGAATGATCACTCCCTGAAATTTGAGGATTATTCTCCCTAAGAAACTGTCAATTAGCATAACTTTGAACCCAGCAAAACTCTTTCTGACGACCAGATGTCACTATGGCAACCAGATCCAGGAACCTACAATAAATATGATACAGTGTCAATAACCCAGGCTTTTTCATGTAAATAGATAAAGCACCAGGAAGACAGAAGACCATTTCCAGTGCCTTAGATTCAATTTTTAGATCTCTTCAGCGCTCAGAATGTTAGCACGTTCCAGTGACTAATAAAATAAAGAGTAAGAGAAAACTAAAGGAAAAAAAACCAACACATCTCTAATGGAAAAACTATTTAGAACTAAAGGAAGAGTAAAATCACATTTGTGGACTTTTTCCATTAAACCTGTGAAATTCTATCAACAGATATAATCTCTTTTAAATTCTGTAAATAAGTTTGAAATTGTTTCAGAACACCTACTCAGTTCAATGAATAATTAAGATTTTTCTAGTGGAATTTTCAAGTCAGTCCTAAAATAAAATAAACAGAACAGAAAGGTTTCTAATTCTCTTATTTGGCTACACCTCACCGTTGCATCTGTAAAGGAATGGTATTTTCATATATAGGAATGTTAAGTCAGAGCTTTATACAAAAAGCATTTAGAGTCATGAATCATTGCCTAAACATAAAATTAAGTTCCCTCCCCCATTCAGCACAGCACGGGAACCTCACGGGAGAGTATAATGCTCTTCCCTACAATTTAGAAAGGGCTGATTGATGGCATCCAGAGAGTATTTGGATCTTGGAAAATTTAAAAAACCATGGCTTCCTATCACCTAAAGCCTCCCTTCTCTGAAAGATAAAATAACGCACTACAGCAAAAACTCCCACCTCCTCTGACTAGAAAAATGATGGACATATAAGAGCACAAGGTGAGCCCAGTGCTGGCAAAAAGCTAAACCCCAGAGCAGCAAACACAGAGTGATGATGTGGGACTGGACACAGGGACAGGCAAACCTAGAAACTAACGAGGAAAATTAAAAACTTCACAGCATTACATCAAAAGAGCCTGAGATTAAATCTGAAAAAAGCCTCATAGGTTGACACACATACAGTTTAACATTTTAACATTTCTCGCTATTCAATGACCTATTTTCTTCTAGTGAAAGAGATGATCAATAACCAAAAGCACATTAGCAGTTACCTTCTGTCAGGTGGGGGCTCTGCAGCCACTACATCCCCGAGCATCACCTCGGCACAGCTCAGACCTCACATCCTGCCTGGACAGACAGCATGTAAGTTGCCTTAAGCACACAGGGGTCCTTCTCCCCACCCAGGGACAGCAGTTATCCATCCCAGGCAGCATGTTCTCCAGACAATCTACTCCACAAAGATTCCACTGTGCAAACAACAAAAAACCCAAAAAACCCACTCAAAACAACACCACCACAGAAAAAACCAACAAAACCAGAAACCATCAACACACTTCCCCCTCCCCCAGTGTCTAAGCTCAAATATCCTGCTTAAAACAGAGAGAAAACTTAACTGGAGATAATACACTATTTCATTTTATGTCCTAACTCAGGCTGTGTGAATAATTGATTTCTCGGCTCAGCAGATCGAACTGAATTGGAAATAGCTCCTTCTCTTGCTCAAACCCTCTCAAAATTTCATTTTGACATGCCATGTTCCCTTTCAGTCTTGTAACGGGAGCTGGAAACGAAGGGCAGAGTCACCAAAGGGAGAGGAGGAAGAGGAGCTCCCACTGAGCAGAGCTGGGTGTGTGTCCGGTGGCTCAGGGACAGCGATGGGGAGAGGAGCCGTCCTGACCCCCCTTCCTGCGCTCCCACTCAAGCCTCCTTAAGGTCCCCCCAGTGCCACCCCCTGCCCTGGGCAGGGACACCTCCCACCAGCCCAGGTTGCTCCAAGCCCCCTCCAACCTGGCCTTGAACCCCTCCAGGGATGGGGCAGCCACAGCTTCTCTGGGCAACCTGGGCCAGGCTCTCACCACCCTCACACCAAACAAGCTCTTCCCCACATCTCATCCCAATCTCCCCTTTTTCAAATTAAAATCATTACCTTTTGTCCTATCGCTACACTCCCTGAGAGAGTCCCTCTCCATCTCTCTCCATTACCCTTTGTCCTATCGCTACACTCCCGATAGAGTCCCTCTCCATCTCTCCTGCAGGACAAAGGGCCAGCAAAGGACAGCTCATCTCTGGCTTGCAAACCTAAACTCTGCATTTTTTTTTAGCTGAAACTACTCAAATTTTTTTTTTCCAAACAGTTTCAGAACCTGTGAATTTTCATCTTTCATCTTTCATCTTCCATTTTCCCAAACAGTTTCAGAACCTGTGAATTTTCATCTTTTAAGAAGTCTTCCTATTTGCCAAACCCATGCAGGATGTTACTCCTGTGTACCAGCATCATTCCTGCCCAGCGTTTCACCTGGGGATGAAACGTCCCTGTCTGTAGGAATGAGCACGCTACAAACAGAGATGGTGTGCTTCCAGGACACACCACACCTCAAGACATGAGAAAGCAGGAAAAGTCAGTTCTCAGAGGGAGGAGGAAGGAGGAGAGAACTGGAAGAGAGGAGCAGGAACTGAAAGCTCCCACCTTCTCCCGGTGGGAGCCCCTGGAGGTCCTGAGACAGGGGGACAGACCCCTGGCCGGGTGAACACAGGAGACCTCTTTGTTTGAACCTGTTCATGGGGCTTCTGAATCCTGTAGTAATTACAACTCCATTAAAAACAATTCCGTTGGGAAGAATGTGCAATGAATATAGATCCTTTTTCCCAGTACATCATATAGAAACAAATAAGCTATTTGTGATGAGCGGTAACAACTGGAAAATTAAAACTAAGAACTGTTCCACAGTTATATCAGGTGTTGCCTCACGTTGCTCAAGCTGATTATCTGCACCTGAACAAGAGTGTTTGGGACAACAAAATGCACTTTTCTTTGATAAATTGCTACTTCTGCTTAATTTTTAAAGAAACTCCTCCAATAGCCTACTCTGTAGCCTATGAACAGCCATGGCAAGTACTATCAGGTTTTGCCAAATTAGATATTGGATTTATTAATAATTTACTGTAACTTCTAGTACTGTGGTTAAAAATAGCTCTCCCGTGAGCTTTTAGTCCATATCAGATACTGTGGTAATTATCCTCAGAATCTAAATCATTACAATAAAAACAAGATAACCAGACTGAGCTGAAGCAAAGCCAAATTTTAATCGGAGAGTAACATTTCTCACTTCCATGCAAATCCCTGCAGGTGTATTGAAGGCCACTCAAACAGAGCTAGGTAATTAGGGACGTTGAAAATTAAGAAAAGTATCCGAGCACAAAGTGAGGAGAAGGAGCCATCTCTAAGCCTGTCTTTCCACACGAAGGATTTTAAATCACCTCCCTTGCTTTCTTTATAATCCCTCCTGTTTGTTTTTTTCTCTCTGCTCTGCCCCCACCCACACACCAACCCCCTGGAAAATAAACTCATTATCGTGCAGCATAAGTGAGCAACTGAGGCAGAAATTCATCAATTAATCCAAAGCTTCCCCTCAGTGCCTGCCGTTTGTGTGACGAGGACAGTGTGATGGCATCTCCTCCCATCGACAGGAGCTACGCCGGGAAGAGATCCCCATTTCTCCTGAGGAGTTTATGCCACCAGGACAAACGTTCCTCCCCCATCTTCCAGGTCATTCCTTCTACAACACACTCACCTCAATTACTATAGTTAATATCATACTAGATTCTTTGATTTCTACATTAAAGCTAATTACCTGAGAAGTGGGGTTGATTTGTTTGTAATCACATGAGTCAGCCTCAGTGTCTCCACACCTTGCTCCTCTCCAGGAAGCATTAGCCCAGCCACCCCCTATTTAAGTTCCTTTAGCTCTGTCTCTACAGACATAACGGACAAACGGCCTCTCTGCATTTCTTTGTATTTAATTTTGTCAAAGAATCTGGACATGACTCAGCTGGAGTCAACAGAAGGACACAATTAATACGATTTTGTCTCAAGTTTGTCATATGAGATTTATGTTGCCATAACAGAGATTTACTCAGTAATAAAATTGTACTATTATTAAACTTTCTACAGCGTATCAGTAACAGGGATTACACAAATCATCTCATATGGGGGAAACGCAAAGGCAGCTTTGCAAACATTGCTGGATGGGAAGCATTTTCATACAATTTGCAGTTCTTTTAAATAAACAATGCCCATCTCATTTACTGCGTCACCATGCAGCACTCCCTGTAAATTGAGAACGATCTGAACCTTCACTTCTTAAGATATGATCAATACATTCAGTTTGTTATGGAACAAGCAGCTGCAAAGAGGGAAAAAATATTTCCCTGTGAGTGGCACTGACTTTGATTTGCCACCACTGACAGGAATTATTTCTATCAAAGGCTACTTTTTTGTAGCCTTTAAAATGCTCTAGCAGATTTCCTTACACCCTAAAGAACTCCAAAGAGGTTCACAAATTATGTTTTCAGCTCATCTTTGCTTATCTTCTCCCATTTAAAGTAAATGCTATTTCAGACCTTGGCCAAGTCAAAGGACAGAAATATAAGAAGAGGTATCAGATCATTAAAAAAAAAAAAAGCCTTTAGGGCAAGTTTAATGGGCATCTTTAGTGCTCTGAAAAATCACCCTGCAAATAGCCTCATCTCACAATGAACCCATGTAATTCATGGGATGTGTGTCCAACAAAATCCAGCCCAAAGTTATTATAAAAGCTCAGATTTAACCAAAATTTGTCTGAGGTATTATTCCAACAACATGGCTACATGGAAAGTTCACTTGTTTGTCTGTCTTCCTCCCTTCTGCTACCATTCCAGCAGAAAACCAGCAGTCCTGGCCCATAACTAACCTTATCAGACTGCACAAACACGAGTGAAACACGTACTTTAGTTAAAAAACAGATATTTCATTAATTCGTTGCAGAGATACAGAAAAAAAATCCAAGTGATCCTCTGATCCAAGTTTAGCCAGCGATTTTTAAGACAGTGGTGACCGTTACAAGGAGAGCAGGTTTTGCAATCCCGGAGACATGCTATCTAGAATCAGCAGAAAGGAGACCGCAACCCAGAACGGGACAAATGTGTGGGGAAAGGAAGATCATATTTAAAATTCCTTCCATTCCGCTGATGTGGTTACCCAGCCTGTAGAAACTGTCGAGCCTCTGGAAGAGAGTTTATACCAAGATTCCCAGAGGAATTAAGAGAAATGGGAGGGGAGCCAGCAAGCTGAAGAGGAGTTCTACGTACCAAACATTCTCTTCAATAATTCACAGGGCATGAAATTGCCTCAGATATTATTTGGCTTTGGTCCAAAGCAAGTCTAATTTGCCAATTCCAGAGAAAAGCAAATCAATGTATAGGAAAGTGACACATGTAATGCATATATTTCATAAGGCTTCAGGATTAAAATACGTCATTGCTTTCTTAGGAAAACAGAAGAAACACCACGTTAGTGAGAATTTTCTATTATTTCTTACAACAAATTTATGAAAGGAATAAAAACCAAGTGGAAATGAGATTTCATTCATTGGTCCAAAGCAGTCTATTCTAGCCTTGCTTCCATTTGTTTTACCCGGTGGTATTTGAGGACACAAAACTCACCTGCACCTTGAACCCACCCTGTGACAATGCTCCAAAGAGTCATTGCAACCTCATGACCTTAACTTGACTCATCTGGTTGGAATGAAGTTGCATTAACTGCATTCTGCTCAGGAATAGCTGCGTGACCAACAGAACTACACGGCAGTTTAAGGAATTATCATTTTGAACAGTCTTTTGAGCAGTGACAACCACCCAACCAGACTCATGAACTTCTAGCTAGGCCCCAGATGAGGATTACAATTTTGGGTTGCTTGATCACATTCTCTCCACCATATAATTGGAGAATGGTGTGTCAAAATAAAAGGGGGGAAGAAACCCAAAACTTCTTCTTACCTGTTGCTTAAAATCTAAGGGAACAAATTGCTGAGATTTAGGAGGATTAGGGCTGTCACACTGGAAGCAGCTGGCAACAGTGGCGCAACTGGAGCTGGGAGAAAGACTACAAATATTCAGGAAAACATAGCAAAATAAAAAGCTACTACCTGGAGTTGTAACTGCTAGGAAGAAGAGTGACAACGTGGCTTGATGATTCTCAGATTACTGGATTCTTTCTCTTCTGGGTTCTGTGTCTTTCTCCTTCAACTGCCAGCCCTTCCCAGCAGTTCTTCTTCTTGACCTCCCAATCCATGAATAAAACACAGTTTCAGTCTTGCACCCTGTCAGCCATTCATCTCTCTGCTAACTCCCTTCGCTGGCTCCGCTTCCCAATTTATGCATCGTAAAATTCTGTACACGTTTAACAGAGCAGCAATTTATAAATAGCTTTTATTATACAAGGCAGGCTTGATGCTCAAACTGGAGGTCAGAGATACTGGCACTTAAAACTTTTCCATTCTGCTGTTGCTCCCAATTTCTCACAACTAGCTATCCTCAGAGAAGAATGTTAATGTTGATCTGTAATTATCTTTTCTCTTTGATGGGCCCACTTCTTTACTAGGGGGCAATATCTCTTTTCATACGTGAAATATTAGAAAAATGAAGAGAGCAGGCAGTTACCCCCACGCTGAGGCAGAAATGAGGCACAGTTGTGCTGCTCAGGAGCCCCGAGGCAGATTCCCACAGCAGCCTATGGATGCTGAGCTATAGCACCGTTTTGCTCAGTTATGTATTCGGGACATGGGAGAACCAACTGTACACAACAAAGCCAACGTGCTGTGGTGGTAGAGTGACCTGAAGCAGCAGGTGAAGCAGAGGATGGGGGGATGGATTTCACACCTAGGAACCACTACTCAGTACCAGCAGACACCAGCCTTTTTGCAGCCATCTATTACGGCTTCTTGCCCAAGTCAGTTGAAGCCCACCCCCTTCTGCACACCTCAGAGGGATAAAGACAATGCTTAAAGAGCTACGGGGCTGCCACTGAGAATGGTGCACGCTGTGGTGTCCTGCAACTGGTGGCTCCAGGAGAGGTGAAATCCACATATTTGTGTGGGAAGAGGCTGCAGAGCCCCAAGGAGCTACAGGGTGGTGGCCACAAGCTGGTAATTCCCTTTCCCTTGATTAGGGCTATGCATTGACGGAATACCCTAAAACAGCTGAATAATGGCTGAAACAAAGAGTCCACAGAGGGAAAGAAATTTTATGCTAATGTGTCTCCTTGAGAGGATCTTTTTAACAGCCCTTGAGAATAACAACCTCTTCTTCTCCTGGCTTGGTTCAGTCTCTGATTCTCCAGTTCTTTGTGCAGGCTTTTCTTTATTAGATACAAGTTTTCTTCACAGCACAACCACCTATCACTATGCTTTATTAAATTAATCCAAAACTGAGGTTTTACAGTGAAATTATCGTATAAGTAAATTGTAGGGAAAGCTAATGAAGAAGTGTAAGAACTCAAAACACTTGCTACTGAATTACCATGTTCAATGCTACCTAAAAATACTAAATTATTATTGCTGAGCACTCTGAGACCAGTTTGTTAAGACACCCACTAATATGAATACTTGACCCTGCACTTAAGTATTTAAATCTTTTTAAGGTTCAGAGCCCACCCGTCCCCCCTTGAGTTATAATCTGACACACAGCCAAGAGGGAAGGCTGTTTAGAGCTCTAATAGCACAGAAACCCATTTGCAATTGCTCTTCTCATTTGCCCTCTACAAATCAGTCAAGGACCCAAGCTCTTGAAGAAACACTGCTAAATTGGACTCTGGTATTACTAAAATTGCTCAGGAGCAAGGCTGCAGATGGAAATAATTCCCAAGGACTAAGAAACTTCAGAGCATCCCAGGAAAAAGACTGACAAAGAGAAGAGGAGGAAAAAATGTGAAGAGATTCTCAGGGTGGTTTGTGCTCAGCGTGTGCTGAGCCCATCCCCTCCCTGGGCTGGCTGGTGGGGGGAGCTGGTGATGCTCCATGAGTGTCTCAGGCCCCATCCTCTCTTGTGCTGCCTTTGATTTGCACGTTCTTCTCTTCATGTGCACAGCAGGAGAGGAGAGAGCACCAGAGATGGCTCACCAGCATGAGAGGTGTTCTCAGCACTGCAGGTCATACGGCGAAGCAGCAAGAGAGAAGGCCACTGTAAGCAAGTTCTCCCAAAACTCAATTTTTCTTCTTCAATAGAGACAAGGAAAGAGAAAGCAGGGACAACAAGGTCAAGCATCATCAGGTTCCATTAACGTTCTCACTAATGTTCTTAAATTTTAAGAGTCCTTAATATATTGCTTTGAAAAGAGGAGCTATTTGCGCTATTAGTTTTGGTGGAAATTAGGACAATTCTACTCATCAGAGGAACAACATCCTGAAAGCATCTCCAAATCAAATAAGCAGGGACAAAACACAAACACCTGGTATTTTTTAGGAGCCGGCTTGATACATTTAAACATATAAAGCATCATGGTTGTGACAGAAAAGGACAGGGCTTAGCAACTCTTATCTAATCAATTCAGGGTTATCTACTTTAGAGTGCAGATGTGCAACTCCTTCCCATCAAGAGGGCCATGTACATGATATTTGGTTATTATTTTGTAAATGTCCCTTTCAATTTTAGAGTAATACTCCACACATAGGAGACAGCCTCGTTAGAAACATTACGCTAGAACTGATAAAAACCGAAGGAGACGGGGTCCAAAATGCAGGTTCCAGTAGACAAGAAAAGTAATAGCTGGGATTAATTCCTTAGTTAAGTCCCATGACTTGAACAGACTGCAAAGTGCAGCAATTATATTCAAATACAATGAATGCCATAATTATGACTTCAGAGATAAGTGGAAATATTTTGAGAAGCCATATTTAAAATAGGGAGTGCTAGACTTTATCTACTATAAAACAGTCTTAAGGGATTAACTATACTTGTATTTTTAATTGTTTATGTCTAACAAATGCTGTTTGGGAATCAAAGAAATAAAACCTCATGTCTAACACGCTACCATTAATAACTGCTACTGTAAAGACATGAAACTCTTCTCTCTGAATGGAGAAGGAACAAGTGCCCAAGTGTCTTAAGGGACACTTCATTTTCCCCCAAAGACCTGTAAAACTGAGGTCTTCAATACTTGTGGTGAGTATCAATGATTAATACTGACTTCAAAAATAACAGAGAACAAAAGTAATTAATCTTTTCCAGGTAACATAATTTTCTCTGGGGTTACTGGAAGAAGGAATTTGTAATCATTTCTGCCAGTATGCAGACTTTGATTTCAAATTATGCCCTATAAGGAGTACACTGAAATCTGTGACAAGGAACAAAGCTTGTTCCTGGCTTGACAAGGAAGACAGAGCAGAAGATGGGATATATGTGAAGAGAGTAAGGGGATAAAAAGATTTGTTGTAGAGAGAGAGAATAAACAGAAATTAGAGAGAAACACTGAAGAAAGGACAGTCACCAGCTGGCCAAGAAAATTTGTAAACATTATGTTGATAGAGCAAGGGAAGAAATGTCCAGGACTTTACAAGAGATCAGGGAGAGGCAGGTATGAAGTAGAGGCACAGCAAATCATGCTTTTGCAATTTTGAGGCCAGCTTGCCTTACAGAAATAAAAATGAAGCACTGTCAGAAAGCAGAGCGTGCCTGGGCGTTAGAAGAAAAGACAAAAGCACAATGTTATACAACTACAACAAAAAAACCCAAACATAGGCCCACACAAAGCCCCGAGGATCCTAATTAGAGAGACCAGGGCTGACCCACAGTCCTATTTTCTTTCATATATTCAGCCAACAAACGGCAGAGGATTCAGCAGCCAGAATAGACAGTGACATTTTAAGTCAATGAGAATCTATTTTACTCTTCCTCCCACAACACAAATGAATAGTCGTGCTAATGAAATTCCACTCCTATTATAAATTGACAAACACAACTCTGCATTTATCCCTTCCAGCAAAATTTGCCTTTTAACAAACTCAAGCTATTCTGAAATACCCTGCGGTCACAGAACGACAAACCGAACCACTGCTCTCCCCTGCACTGCCCTTCTTCCAATTAACTTGACTTTAGTGGATCAAGATAAAATATTTTCTACTCTATTTTACACCTACAGCTTTGGATGAATCGTACTAAAATTTACTATTTTAGTCACAGACTTTAATACAGTCATTATTTATTTCACATTTGGTCAAATGTTTCTGACTGAGGATGGACTTCTACTTCATTACACCAAAATAACTTGCTTTAAAAACAAAACAAAACCCCCCACCATAAGCCCCCACACACTGGTTTCCAGTGCTGTCTTCTTCAAGATGCCAAGGAATTACATTACATGCAGAAATTAGCAAGAGTTTACATAATAAAAAGAATGGTCCTCCTCAGTTGAGGACCATTACTGCTGGTAAGCATTTTGGATAAGAAGATATCAGCTTCTAATAGGCAAAAAAAGAATTATGTCTTTCCTATTCCCTTTTACTTCTATGGGAAGTATTGCTCGTGTTCATTTGAAACAAGTTGGTGGGTTTTTTTAGGTACTACATAACTATGTAAGAAGGTTGGGTGACAACACCCCAGCAGAGACAGAAGAGCTGACAGGTCCAAGAGCAGTCAGGGATCCATAAAGGAGCTTAAGTTCCCAATTGTGATGCAGCGAGATCCATTACGTTGCAAGTCTTAAATAGCATTTTCACAAAGCTTCAGCGATTGGGAGAGACATCAGGCAGCCCAAGACAGAAGTGAGTCAATGGAGGAGCTGTATATATACATTTCCACCTGCTGGCAGAAAGCATTTACACAGCAGTAGTACACTTTTACAGTGGCTTAAGTCTGGAATAAATCCAATAAATCAGTAGAGTTTTTCTTGGTTAAAAAATGAACACGAAGCAGCATTTATTCTACAATGTCACTGGCACACAAAGGTTATTATAGAAAGCCTGCTTTTGATAAGGCTGTATATCTCCTGGGCTGGGGCCCTAACATTAGTCTAACTGATGTATAATATGTATTTGATTTTTTTTTTAACTAACGACCAAGTGCTACCAGTTTCCCAAAACTGCAAGTAATAAGCTTAAATTACTAAACACAGAAACATGTTATGGTGTTGTTAATCAGGTCCAACGCTCAGCAAAATACGTATTTTTCAGTAGATGTTTGTTTGAAATGAAGAGCTGTTGCAAGGCAGGACCCAGAGGAACAAGCCAGGACTCACCCCGTACCCCTGAACCGCTGTAACACGGGAACAACCGCTCTCGTTTCATCAGAGCTGACTGTAGCACAGCGTGATACAGTCAATGCTGCAGTGGGAAAAGGCCCTTTCCAAAGCACTACACTATGTCAAAAAACCCTCTATTGTCTATAAACAGAGCGGGTGTGTTAATCTCTGTTCTCCATTGCACCAACAATTAGAGTATTTCCAAGCACAGACCCACCATCCCAACCTCCCTGCGGGGTTTCCCCACACTGTGCACCCCAATCTTTCACCTGATACCACTTCTAACACGTCAGTCATGATCTATCATCAGTGGATTTCACCAAGTATATTCCCCACAAGTTCAATGCTGAAGCCCCAGACAGCAGTGGGAGCTGAACACTCCATGGAAGAAGAGAAAGTGAGACTTCTCCAGCGTTCAAGAGGCACGAAGAGACCAGTTTACTAGTTAACAAACTCTAACATTCTATGCTCCTTTCACAGAACCTTAGTTGAAATGTTGAAGTCTCTGCTTTCTCTCCCTTCTGACCTTGATGACATGTGTGACAAGGCTGTTTTCAAACACATTTCCGAGCTCAGCTCTGTAAAAAACCTTCCTGAAAGAGATACTATTGCATTAACACATGCTGGAAAGCATCTAGCCTTTGTGCTGCCCCCCATATCTATAAATACCCAGAGACTGACGTGCAACTACCACACCAAATCCAAACTTCCTCCGAGAATGTGGAAAATTTCATCTGTCATAAAATAAAGTATTACATCTTTGTGCCAAAATAACATCCCATACACATATACAGTAAAACTTGAAAAAAAACCAAAAACAAACTATACAGTAAAACTTGAAAAAAAAAAAAAAATAACAGCAGATATTGTCACAAATGCCTGGTGCCAAGAGAAGACATTCTCAAGAAGTGTTGTGCTCCACTCCAGCATTCTGAATCCAATCTTCCATCACAGAATCATAGGGCAGAAATGCCGAATGGCTTGGGCTGGAAGGGACATTTAAAGGTCACCCAGTCCAGCCCCCTGCCACGAGCAGGGACATGAGCAGTTGTCATCCAGCTCAGAGGTAACCATCATTCCGACTCTCTACATCTACCTTAAGGAGAAACACTTCAGGGAAGCCAAAGAATTACCATAAAATAGGCTACGATTTAATTAGAAGGAGGAACATGCTGGATACAATGTCAATGGAAGAACACACTAATGAACATTTTAATGAGATCAATATGCCCTCGCATCTCTCACTAAAAAAGCCCGAGATCCCCCTTTGCAATGGTCGGCAGCAGCTGCAAGAACAGGCTCCCTTTCTACTGATGTGGGCGATGCTAAAGCAGCAGCAATTCCTGGAATTCCAGTCGGGAAGGAGAGGAGGAACAAGGGATGCTTTTAGCTTCCGAGATGTATCAGGGCACATTTCCCCCCTGCTTCTGAAGGCGCCGTTTCAGGGAAACAATCCCCACCAGAGCTCTCCCAGGACAAGGCGCCTCCGCAGCCAGGCAAGCGCGACCCTCCAGCTGGAGGGAAAGTTCAGCTCTAAATCTAAAATGCAAGTGATTGTTTACATTATTAGAGTTTAATGCTCCTGACATTACTCTGTATGGATTTTTAGAGCCCATTTCAAAATTTAACAAAGTCATCAGGTTTTTAACAGGAAGACCCTGTACGTTGTACACGGAAAGAATCTAGCACAATTCTTACTGACAATTTTCAACAAGTTTCTAGCACAAAGTTAGCAAGTCAGTTTTGGAAGACTTGTTCCATGAACATCCCTGTCGAAGCCAATAGCACCAATTTATACACCTTATACAGCTTTAAGAAAACAAAACAAAAAAGCAGTGTTTAACCAATGCTTAAAGCTTTTTCTAAAGCATAATTTGAAAGTTTGCAATGGAAGAATAATACTGGAATTACAGGAAATCAAGAAAGTAGCAAAGGCCAAATAAAATTCCCTGTCTTCTTTTATGAAATATACTTTTTAACACCTAAAGAAAGAAACAACAACTAAAAAGTCACCATGGCATGGTGCAGCAGTGGAAAATGGCTGTGTTTCAATTGCACCTGTATCTATCCTGCAATTTAAAGTTAATTGATAAGTTTATGAGGTGGGACATACTAAGGAGTAGGTATTATAAGATGTTTCTAAGTCAATGCTTTATATTTATTGTTTAATTCTTTTCAGCATCTAAGTTTCCTTTATCTGCCTGGCAGGGGCTCTAATGGATCTAAATAAAAGGAGGAAATTTGTCTAACATGTACACTTTGCCAATTCTATCAGACGTTGCTGTAAGAAATGTAAATCAAGAGATGGGATCTTAAAGTTTTATTCACTGTAGTTTTAATAGACCATGCCAGTATTACTCCAGTATCACCAGAGATGTCTCCAAGAACACTGGATGAATACTAAGAAGGCCTACCATGATTCATGCTATGGAAGCACAGATTAAATCCTAAACTTTTAATCTCCCAATTGGATCCACACGGGGAAACTCAGGACGGCTTCAGGGAATGTGCTAGCAAAGCCACCACAGAGGGGACACACCGTCCCTTTAACCAGAACGGAAACACTCCCAGGTCTTGGCATCAGAAGTTACAGGTTTGTTTTCAGCACTGATGTGTGCAAAGATGTAGGACTCCGTGATAGGTATACATTAGCATGTCTCCACATCCGTATACTACCTACAGATTATCAGTCTTTTGGGTCTTTCTTCCAGAAAAGCATACAAATTTTGAATACTAAAGCATTTGAGATGAAGCAAGTTTTCTCTGAGCCACAAAGCAGAAAGCAAGAAGGCTCATACTGAAGTATCGTACAGACCAGCTATGTGAAAGTCCACTTCTAAGGCCAACCTTATCCAGGCAATTCAATGAAATTCTACTTCAGATAGATAAGTACTTTTGGAAGACCTTATACTAATAAGCAGATTATACGTGCCACTAAAAAAAAGCCTGTTTTGATAATCAGTGTTCCAATAGTCCTAGTGCTCCCTAAAGTGACTTATAATTTACTAACCCTACCTGATCAAACCGTAAAATACTCTTTGTAGTAGTACAACCCCACAGGAGCCTGGACTGCATGGCCACCAATAAACCACGCCAGGCCATAAACAGCGCCAGGTCTCCCACGCTTTCAAACAAGTAACCATTTTTCATTAGGAATTACAAAGTGATTCCAAACGAGAAGATTAGAAATATACGAAATTCAACTCAACGCCAAAGGCACTAGAATTGCATGGATAACAACGAAGGCAAAGTTCAGGCTCACCAGCAATTCCGGAAGGTTTGTAGGAGCATTAACTAACAATAATCATGTCGAGATGAGTTCTCATGCAGACCACGCAGAGAAGTCATCAGACTTGGTTTGTAAACTATGTCATACAGAGACAATAGTAAACGTTCAAATTCAAGATAAATAAACTTGGTGTCAGATAAACCAGATAAAAATAATTTCCAAGAGCTACATATGAAAAACTCACTAATTAATGTCTATGTATAATATACACTACATGGAAGGGAAATTCCTTTCTAAAATTACTTAGCTCAGACTTGTTTATGCTGCAAATGTTTATAAACCAAAATGCTATCTTTCAGTCATTCGAGTACTTGGGTTATATCTTGTACTTCCTGAGCGTGACAAAGAATCTGACATGGCTAAGACAAATCTATTACAAACTGCAGAATTTTTTTCTTAAAAATAGCTTACTTGCAAGAAATATCAAGCATATTAAGTAGGAGTTTGATTAACCTAGAGCAATCCATCAATTAAACAAGATTAATTCGTCTTTCTTGATTGTTCCAGAAAAGATGGTAGAAACTCAAAATAAGCAGACATTAATCTATGAGCAATGAATTAGGGAAAAAAAAATAATTACAAGGAAAAAATGCTTATAACAGATAAAAACACATGTTTTGGACAGCTCAGGTCAGAAGTCTGGCAGCCTGGAAGATGTTCCAAATCAAGTCAAATCCATTTTGCACATTACAATCAAAACTGACCGTTTATACCCCACATCCACAGTTCTGGAAATATTTTTTTAGTATTAATTTCTGAAAAGGCAGTTATTTTTAATGTTTCACAAATCATTTCTGGGCAACCACTGACTAGAAGCTTTTATGCCAAATTCACTTGTAATAGTATCTTCTGGGGGTAAGGGGAGAAGAAGAAATTCCTAATGAAATCGCATAGCAAATACAGTAGCTCACTCTGAGCTTTGAAAAAATATTTAATCTTTTTCTTAAATGACATCTATGAAAATGCCACAAATAATATTATATTAAACTCTTAATAAGAGTTGAGAACTCATGACCAGTAATATCTGTGATGGTAGAATCTATGCCATGTCTACTATTGCTCCAGTAAGTATTCATCCTGCAACTCTCCTTCTCTCGTGAGAAGGTGCTTTGGTTGTTTACACCTACTCCTGCTTACAGCATAATAAAACACACTATATCATATAAAGTAAAATAGTTGTAGATAACCAGTTTTTATGGTGCAATGATTTTCAGAGCTGTAAGTATTTAAATCAATATGCTGGCATAACAGAAATGGTTAAAATTACTTTCTCTTACTTAGGAAAAACCTTTTTTTCTTTCCTTTAATCAAGGAGTACAACATTTACTTAGTCTTCATGCAACCCCAGCTATAAGCATTTTTTGAAAGAAGAGGAAAAGGCTTCACATTCAGACAGCGTAACGTTACTCCCACTGAAAGCCACAGAAATTCTCCCGCTGCCCTCAGTAGGAGTAAGAGCAGTTCCAAATGGCTCCAGCTTTTCAGATTTTCCACCAAGAACGCCTACCGCCAAAAAATGCAATTCTATTTTATCATGAAAAGCCACAAACCAATAACCAAAATAAAGCTGAAATTGTTTTAGAAGTGAGCAGTCACAGCCAATGAGTCGCATTTGTAAAGGAACCAACCCGCGTTCTGTGGGGCTGACAAGCAATAAGTGGGGAGCACCATCACCCCGAGAATGCATGGCCCTCCTGATGAAGGGTGACATCCTCTTAAAGAGGAGCACAGAGCACACCTCACTTCTGAAACAAGCAAATCATAGTCGTGAACTCTGTAAAAACCATCTCTGACGATGAGAGCACAATTACTACTGTCTCTGCGCTGCAGAAGGAGCAGGAACATTTTCAGTTGTACATTCCTTTACTTCACAAAGACGCTGCAGAATAATAATGGGCTGCTCACATATCTACAAACAGCATCCCATTTGATTGCCTGCTACTTTTTTCCTAATTTTGAAGGAGCAGTGAGGCTGTTTGGCAGTGGAGTGGCTGAGAGTGGGCAGTGAGGAGGGGGGAGCCCGTTCACCTCTTCTCTGGAAGTAGGACAGCAGCAGAACAAAACATTTTGAGAAGTTCCATTTATAAGGTTTTGGAAGCTTTATTATGAGTTACATTATATGCAGTTAATTCTTCTACATTTTGATTATGCAGACATTTGGGTTTATATGGTGGTTTGCTATTCCAAGCAGACGAATTCAAACTCTTGCATATTTTAGCCATACTCAGTTCAATAGTCCTACTGTTTGAGAAAAAGGCCACTAAATACTACTACTACAAAATGACTTTAGTCTTTCATCACTGTATTGTTGGCTAAAGAATGACGATTGTGAGACTGCAACAGTAAACAGCAAGAAGGATGAAATTAGAAACAGTTTTGCCTTCTAGATTTCATAGACACGAATGTGTGGAGTTAATAAAATAAAAATATAGGTAAGGAAATGTTGACAACTCTTACCACCCTTTCAGGCGAGTCGTTAGCCCCCTTTCCTTCTTCATGAAGCACAACTCAAAGTTATGGATAACCCTGGAAAATACAATAGATAGATCAAACTCTGAATAGAAACTCTGTGATTAACGTGACGAATGACGTGTTGATCTGAGTAATGGGACAACTCTACACACAGCGCCACAGCCCAAACACCTGCCAACACCACACCACAGCCCCCAGCTCACACCAGCTGTGCCAGGGCTTCCACCAGCCTCTCCAGCTCCCACTGCCTGAAATCAAAGTTCATGGAAGAAATTTCTCATCTGGTTTGAACGCTCTAGAATGTGGCTGTTTCTACTGAAATCTCTGTATCACAAAATCCAAAAATAATTTACATGTAAAGTAACAAGACGCAAAATAGCCAAGATGTCTCTCTGTATTATCTCCTTGCTTAAATATACATTTTTTGATCATACGCTTGATTCCAATGACCTACCACCTGTTACATACATACAAGAGCAGTTTCCATAGAAAACATATATACTGGAAGCTCACAAAATCCAAAAATAATTTACATGTAAAGTAACAAGACGCAAAATAGCCAAGATGTCTCTCTGTATTATCTCCTTGCTTAAATATACATCACAAAATCCAAAAATAATTTACATGTAAACATGTAAAGTAACAAGACACAAAATAGCCAAGATGTCTCTCCGTATTATCTCCTTGCTTAAATATATATTTTTTTGATCATACGCTTGATTCCAATGACCTAACACCTGTTACATACATACACAAGCAGTTTCCATAGAAAACCTACATACTGGAAGTTACAAGGACATTTTATCAAGTCTTGAGCAACTGTTCCTTGTGTTTGTTTTCACCCCAAAAATTGTAAATTTCCAACTGTTTTACCTATCTTTGTTTCCAAACTGAAGCCCAGCTGGTTCCATACATCCCTGGCAGTGGTGCACTCATCCCCTGCAGACCAGGAAGGGCTAACTGCACTGGCGTTACAAGAGAGAACATAAACTTTACTCTGACCATAAACTCTAAAAAACTTTAGGGGGCTAACTGCACTGGCGTTACAAGAGAGAAGATAAAATCTAAAAAACTTTAAATCCCAGAGCCCTCTACAGAATTTCTGAAGTTAATAAAAAGGAAGCAAGATACTTGAGTGGTGGTACCATAGAATCCTTGACTATCCCTATATATTGGGCAAGGCAGAGGAATATACACACGCCCAAGCACCACTGGCCATTGCAATCCCAGAGCCCTCTACAGAATTTCTGAAGTTAATAAAAAGGAAGCAAGATACTTGAGTGGTGGTACCATAGAATCCTTGACTATCCCTATATATTGGGCAAGACAGAGGAATAGACACACGCCCAAGCACCACTGGCTGTTGGTCCTTCTATTGCTGGTTAGACTGGGTTTGTAGGGCAGTCCCACTGACACATCAGAATCCTCTGACAGCACCCATTTAAATAATCAATACCACACATAATTAGGCTATGTTTTGGGTTGGGTGGAGGGGTTTACAGTCCTCAATGAAGAGTGCTCACACACAAGGCTCAACCTGAACTCACTAATACAGCAAAAAATGACTAACGCTCAGCCCCATAAAGGATATACGTGCACTCAATGGTAAAAATAGCTTTTTGTATCTGAGAAACAGACTTATTTTTTAAGTGACCTAAAAAATACGAACACAGCTATCTGCAAGCTGCTCTTATGAAGGAAGACTTTGGGGTTTTCCCCCCATTTCTGTAAGCCAGTGAGCATTGGGCTGCCTCACAACCCCCTATATTCTCTGTGTGTGCCTTCACCTTCCACAGCAATTTTAATGATTCATTTCACAATTTACAAATTATGAGGCAACACTATGTCTTAACGTATTAATTCCACTGGCTCCAAGATGACACTTGATGAAAATGTATCTAGTTAGTAAACAGGATGCTTTATTTATCTTCAACTCTGATAAGTACATGCTTTTAAGTATTGCAGAACAAAGGAAGAACCTCCCCACAACCATGAGAGGCGCCAGCAAGTAGAGCACGTAGACGGAAATTCACTTTGTCACAAAATAAAATTTCATTAGAGGGGTCATGTTGTTCCAGAAGGAGCAGTGAGGGAGATGGTAGAGTCATAAGAAATGTGTTGAATCAGTACAAATCCAACCTCAGGCAAGAATTTTCCTCAGAAGTTTCATTTTTATTAGCAATTCAGGCTTCTCCTGCTGAGCGATTCAATCCAGAGGTTGGAAGCAAAATCTTGCCATTGCTCACCCTGTCAAAAATTTTTCCCCCAAAATAAAATAAACATACAATTTCCTCTAACCAAAAAGAAATGCAAACAGTGATAACAATCAGAATAATATTAAACAGACATCAGTGGGGTAATATTAAAGATTAAAAAAACGCCACTAATAGCTTCATTGACTTTTAAAATATTGCAGCAAATCCTAAACTGACCCTTCTAGATTTATTTTTAAGTAAGTATGGCAGCTCTGTATGAGCCATTTTAAAAACTTCTACTCTTTAAAAAAAGTAGAAAATTATGGCCTATAAAAAAAAAAAACAACAAATAACCTCACACCATTAAGAATCTCACTGATTAAGAAAATCAAAAGCTGAATGGCAAACCATTTTCATTCACGTTTTCAATATAAATCAAGATGTTACTTGAGTTACAAATCTGGGTACTCTGCTACCTATACATATAGCACCTTGGAAGGTTTCATGAAGAAATCATAATTATTGATAACTTACATCTATGTTTTTGAGCAGCATGAAATCATAATTATTGATAACTTACATCTATCTATGTTTTTGAGCAGCAGAGTTCAAAAAGTATGTTCCACATTCTGGTAATTTTCACTTGATTAAAAACTAATCACTATTCAGCATCTAACTCATGGGAAGAGGAATTCAAGCACACAATACCTGCACTGTAAAGAGATCAGACTAGAGCAATTCTTCATGAGAACAATCAACTGATATTAAAGTACATCTCTAACCTTTTGCAATAACATACTCTCAAATTGCCAGGGGTGCAGATGTAATGTGATTTTGGATCTCCTTGTACAACACAGCTCAGCAAACCACTGGGTAAGTCAAGCAGCAAAGCAAGAGAACAAGATTGCCTGTCTTCACTTCTAACTTTTTTGGACTTGACTCTGCCAAACCCCAGGTCCCAGAACCCTTCTCAAGAACCAAGCCAACGCTGAAATTACAGAAGTAGTGCAAGTGGGGTTGTATTTTGAACTTGCCAAAGAAGTATCGTGGTTTAACACACAACACTGAGAGAAGAAATGATGGAAAAAGAGCACTTCATCTAGTGCTGTATCACAGGCTTGAAGAAACCTCCTTCTGGCAGATCAGCTACCAAGAACTAATGAGTGTATACTCCGAAAACTGCAGTAAGGACTACCTTATTAAGTCTCTTATAAATATTCAAAAGACTCACCATATTAGCAGTTCCAAACATAGTAAAAGGTGAAGGTCTCAAAGAACAGTGCTAAGCATAACACTGCCAGTTCTGACTGGAACCTTATGTTGAGCCAACACCAGCTGACAAGGGCACGACCTTCTATTGATGCTGAGAATGATGACTTGGTTCAAAAATTGTTTCGTTTTGCTGCCACAGATTTAACAGCCCAGGCTTCGTCCCCATGAGACGAGTAGAACATGCTCATTAGGTAACCTAGTTCCACTGAGACAAGATTCTAAACAAAGGCTAAGCACCTTTATTTTAATATTACAAACATGTTCTCAAGGTACTTCAATGCCGACCATAGTGGAGGTGAAAGCCAAGCACGGACCCCCGGTCCCAGGACCATGTCACAGCACCACACGCTCAATGGGAGGATGGTGCTGATGGAAGTTGTGGGTGACATTGAACACGTCAACAAAAAGCAGTGAGCACCGAGCAGAAATACAGCTCAACACACCAGCACAGCAATTCTGAGGCTCTTCAAAGAGGTGCATAAATAAAAGGAAATCATTTTCGTTTTGTTTATCCAGCCTCACAGACTAGACAATCATGAATTATTTTAGCAACTTCTTTCAGCTTGTCCAAAATATTCACTGCCCATTGTTTTCATCTTCCTAGAAACAGACACGCCAATGCCAGACAATATCTGGTACAATCAACTTGGATTTACTATTCCTACCATCTGTCTCGAGTCGAACCAATAAAGTACAACTGAACAAGAAAAGAGGATGAGAGGAAGAGGGGAATGAGAGTGGCACAAAGACAGGCAGGCAGTTATTGCTCACTCTGAATGCAATAACAAGAACTCTAGAGGCCAAAACGTTCCAGCTGAGCTAACCGTGGCTTCCTGCTGCTGTTACTAACGTGGTATTGTAGAAAAGTAATTGCAATTATTACTCACAAAGTACAAAATACCAAATGGAAACAAACAAAATAATGGAAGAAACATGCATCTATTGGCAAAGCCAACACTCATTAGAAGATTCTATTCAATATGCTTTGAAGCCATCTGTATAAAGTGACAGTGGAAGCCTTTAAATTTAAATACAGCTTTTAAAATTCTTTATTTCACTAGAGGCAGAAGTTTGACTTTAAGTGTTAATTGAAATGGATGCAACTAAAAAAACCAAACTAATTGGAGATTCATAAATGCAGCTGCTCGTGGTACCCACATCCCAGCCTGCCCACAGCCCTGCCCACCCAGCTCTCCTCAGGCTGGGACATCCACCCATGGGTTCTACTCACTGCTGAGAAACACCAAGGGAGGCTCTCTTCCATCCCCGGGACTCCTCTCTGGACCTCCCACCCTTTGCACAATCAGGATCCTTACAACTTTGGTTCTTCTTGTAGAAGACAGAATAATTTGAAGGTTATTCAATTATTTTCACAGAATGGCAGAACCGTGGGGGTTGGAAAGGGCCACTGGAGATCATCTGGTACAACCCCCTGCTCAAAGCAGAGTCAACTCCAAGTCGCTCAGGATCTTTTTCTGAATGGTTTTGAAAATGTCCAGGATTTTGTGGATAATCTCCACAACCCCTCTGGTCAACTTGCTCCAACGTTCAGTTCACCTCTACAGTAAGTTTTTTTCCTCAGGTTTTGATGGAAATACTGACTTCTCCACTTGGCACCTACCAGCTGTCAGGCTGTGCTGCCTCCGGTAGGATTCCTGATGAGTGGGAGCTGCTTAACTCCCCGAGCTCTGGAAATGGCAATGCAGGGAGGAGACCAGCATACATTAGTGAGGACACAGCACGGCCCCTGGGCCCAGGAACGCGGAGGTTTCTTCATCTTCCAATGACTGCTCCCAATTCCCCACTCTCACAAGGACACACCAAACAGACACACAGTTTTTACTCCGGGATATTACACCTACTTTAAACCAGTTGGGGTTTGTCTCATTATTGTACATACCTGGTAAGTGTCCTTTCAATTTCAGTGTGAAAGATATTTTAAATAATCAGTTTCTCAGGAAGCATTTACTATTAACATTCCTTGCCCCTGAAAATACACAGAAGCAGTTATTCCAAGGCAGAACTGGGAGAAATCTGTATAAACCCAGAGCTCTTGAGACTTCTATCAGAATCAGTCACTTGATTTCATGTGAAATGGCAAGAATGCACAAGCATATTTTTTTGTTCTTTATTACAAAAGCCTCAAGTGACATTTGCTGTAGGAAAGACAACGTTAACGGGCAGTGAAATGCCAAAGGTTTCCCAAGGAAAAGTCAATTCCATTCATGACTCTCCTCTTTTAAGACATAAGTAATTCAGGTGGATGCAGTCAAACTACACCTGTGTGAAGAGAGAAATGAAGAGCAGGCAGTTGATCACTAATACTAAAACTGTATAATTGATATATTTGTGCATAATTCCTTTCTCATTTTATATTCTCTAGAAGAAAATGCCTTGAGAGATTTCTTTTCGCCATTAGAATTCTCCAGCTTGCAGTAAATATTTTATATCCATGCAGCTACTAGAGTCACTAAATTATCAATCTTGTGCTCTAAAATAAGTCAGCCTGTTTCAGTGTCCTCCCCCCTCCTCTCCTTCTTCATTACAGCTATTTTCATTCTGGTCTCTCTACACACTGCATGCACCTGTAATCTCTATCTACATTGTATTAGTAGTATCCTCTTAATTAGATTTAATTTCTTCAAGTGGGAAAAAAGTGACACGCTTAGCCTGCCCGGTCTTTGATGAATGTCCTAGAAGGTCAAATGATGTGAATAGAAAGGCTTTGCCATCTCTTTGACACGAGTAAGAGAAGGCTGGTCAACACTACAGATGCCTTCAGAAATGAAAAGCAAAGTAACTGGTATTGATCCCATTCACATCAATCTCAAAATGGTAAACAAAATAATTATATTCTCTGCATAGCAATCTCATGGGCACATGCAGATGTACTTAATACATCTACACACAGTAGAAAGCTCATTTAAATCAGACATTATGTGAAATTCTAGTTTTCTTAATTGAGCTACTACGCAGACAGTAAAGCTTCTGAGATCTCTACATCACTTATCCGTCTGAATTTAACCAGAGTCACTCTACAAAGACTGGGACTTTTCCTAGCGATTACAGCTCCAAAGCTTGTCTACTTCTGAAACAATAGCTCTGCCCTTTAAGAGATACTGGTATCACTGGTTTTGAAGCTTTTACAATAGCAAAATACATTGGTTTACTCCTTTAAAAAAACACATTAAAAATAAAATTTAAAAATAGCACTCTGCTTTATGAAACCAGCTGTTTTCCCCTTAATCTTCAACTTCTTTTCACAGGAAATGCAAATACCAGTTAAGAAAACTAGACAAACTCTGAATTCAGTATTTTCTAGAGGAAATGTTGTAGAAACCTTGCTGCATTTTACCAAGAGGCACTGAAGTCCTTCAAATATTGATACATAAAATTAGGTAAAAAGTTACAGATTCTATAGCTTTGGTTTCCATAAAGAGGAGGTACCTTTGTATCACCCCCCAGATTTATAACTTATCTTTCTTAAATTTTAGAACATTTAACTTGTGAAATTTTCAAGCTCTTTCTAGTCCTTCATGGCACAGAGAACTTTTACTTATTTCTACAATCAAATTGAGAACATAAAGCTAATTTCTCATTTAGGACATAAAAAGATTTAATCCAAGAGAAAGGGAGAAAATATAAGGTCAAAATAACATGGGAAAGGAAAACATCTTGTAGGAGAGGGCTTAAGGCTCTCACAGTTCTGTTGGCCAACGTTAAGGTTACCAACATCACTACCCTCCTACAGAGAGGGAAATGAGAAGAATTTGCTAAATATAGCCCCCACTGTTTGGAAGGATGCCTGTCCCTATTTGCGCACTCATCTGTTTAATTGTGGGCAATATAGTCCACTACACGGCCCCAGGCCAGCGGGGACGTTCAATATTCCCAGAATTACATCATCCCAACTGGAGATGGGATTTAATTACACAGTTTACTATAGTATAAATGCAAACTTTGTCTTTTAAAACTCTTCAGAATTAAAAGTACCTCTGGATGTTTTTTACTCAGGTTTGGGAATGTACTAAACGCCCGTGCCCAGCTGTAACCCTGCATGGAGAAAAAGGAAGTCTCACAATTACTGCATGAGCTCATCTTCCAAATCCCAACTAATGAGACATCACAAATGTATACAAATATACATTTATATTTGGTCAAAAATCCCCTAGGTTAAGCAAAAAAAAAAAAAAAAAAAAAAAAAAGTTTTATTCTAAAAGCTCGTCTTAGTCTGGTAGTTTGAGAAAAGTGACATTTTTCTCAAATTGATCTGCAAATGCATTTTTAAAGTAATTGGAATAATTTAATTCCTAAAATGTACTTGTCAATACACATTACCAAATTAATCCATCTGTATTTGAAAGTAAAGCTGAAGCAACCACAGAAACCTAAAAGCAACAAGCCAAGAGAAGTTTCTACCTGTGAACCAAGCCTTCGGAAGGATTCCTACCCTAAATCCCTTGGTTTCAGTGGCAATACTGGACCTGAGGAATCATCCCATCAACAAAACAAACAGGCAGCAAGGAAGGGAATAAACAGGTGTCTCTGGGATTCTAGGTATTACTTTCAGGGAACATCGGTATTCCCAAATTCCTGGCCATAATCTGTACCTTTTGTTCTTTTTTACTGATTTTAGGCTTGAAAAAGAAAATGAGAGCACAGCAACAATCTTTTAGAATTAGAGATAGACAGGGACATAAAGATGTATCAGTATTAAGAGAAAATTACATTCCAGTTTAAGGACAGAACTGGAAGAAGGGTTTCTGCTACTGATAAAGAAATTCTACCAAGGTTTCAAACTTATGGATTATACAATTCAATAAGCTTCCATCATCACATCACATTAAAAACAGCATCTTCCCCTCCGCCTCTAAAATACTGCCTCGGGAGAGGGACATGGGTTTTCACTTCCATTATCTTTCAGCCCGCAGTAAGGAAGTGCCTTGGTCCTGAATCAGAACCCACAGGAATTTAGCAAGTGCTATTTCTGCTTGTAGTAAAATCTTCAATATGCAATTTACATCTTGATATGTCATCATTTCTTGGTATTTAACTTAGTAACAGCTTCTCTAAAGTAGAGATTTTATTACATAAATTATGGAAGTAGCAGACCAGGCGTAGTGGAGGCAGTATAAATTCCTGAATCGATACAAAATATGTCCCTGGTAGTAGTTGTTATTCTGTGCAGGTATATTATTGATTACAGTCATAATGATCTCACTTTAGCTGCTGTCAATAACTCACTGCTTGTATTGTCACACTGAATTAAAAAAGAACCAATCTAAAAATATGTGGGGAAGTTACACCAGCACAGCATGACCCAGCCTGTGGCGCGGAGCAGCAGAACACTGCCAGCTTATGTTAGGATTCACATTTGAGACTTCACTTGACATTACATTGATAAAAGAAAGCCAAATGTGATATTTATTCAGGCAGAAGAGATTATGTCTTAAAGATACCAGAAAACTCTAAGTTTACAGCTACTGCATACAATAAAACTATGCTTTCACTACCTTGGGACCGTTATTGGTGTGCACTTATTGATACACAACACTGAATCAAAGTTTTACAGAGTGTTACTGTCATTTAGGCCTAAAGTTACCGAACTACCCCAACTTAAGTGTCACATCTCAGTCTCCTTCCCCAAGACAGTCCACGCTTTATGAACCATATTTGAAGTCACTCTGCAATTTGCTTTCCTCTCCAGAATCTTTGCTACTCTGCATACTGTCAAAAAGATTATTAGTTTGTCATTTAAAACCTGCAAAAATAAGCCTACCCGATATCAGCACATACATTCAGCTCCCATCAAGCTGTAATCCAGGAGACATGGACACTCTTGATTAGCCACAGGAATAATCCAGTCTGTGCGATTGCTTCTGCCACTGTGCTGGATAGCAGTTACTTAAAATTTTATCACTAAATAACCCAAATTAAATAGAGAATGTTTACTGTAATGAAGAGGTCCCATGGAGGACTTGTGCTGATACACTTCCAACTCATGGATAGAAATTATACCGCCAGAGGAGATGAAGAACAGGCCATTAAATTACTGGCAAGAGTAGCTCTAATTTCACTAACTTCACATTGCAACGAACGTACATCAATTAAGAAAAGACTCTCTTACAGCAACAAGTTAAGGTATCATTATTCTGTACAAAACCCCCACGACCACTCATTTTATGACAGCAGGAATAAGAGGGGAAAAAATTAAGCTTAGAAAAGAAAAAAGGCCTACGTGATACAAAGCCCAGATCCTGTAAAGGTATTTTTTTTCTGGCCTGTACCCCAAACGAAGCTGCTGCTCAGCACCCCAAGGGCAGTCGATACCACTGCACCTGTAGGAACTCTGACAGGGATTACTTCATTAGATAGTTCAAAACATATCCAAGTAAGGATGCAGGTCTTTCTATCAATCCCCCAGAAAGTCCACTCTCAAGCATGATGGTGCAAAGGAAGCACCGATGCCTAATTCTATACTCTCACATTATTACAGTCTAAAAGCAATGAGTAAAAGAAGAAATATTTTGAGTTTCACAGAACTACCCGACATCAGGACTGGACTCAAACTGATTTACTCACTTCTTCCCCCTCACTTGCTTGCAATGTTTAAGCTGTAACTCTTCAGTAATGTATTTCAGAAGACAGTAAATGCTTCACAACTCTTAAATAAACCATAAGCAGCTAAACAGGAACGGTTCTGGAGGACAAAGGCCTGTCGGCAAGGCACCAGACTTCAAGCTTCCAATGGATTATGACAGCAATAATAAGGCAAACAAAATAAATAATAAAAATGAAATCGTGAAAGATACCTTGACAGTGTCCTTTTAATCTTCAGCCAACTTGAGATGTCATGTAAGCACTGAAGCAGCAAAGAGATGATACTGCTTAGATAGCAAAATATCCCAATTTCTCCCTGACCTACAAATCATAAACTAATAGACTAGTGGTGTGCTGGCATATATCCACGCAGCAGCTCACCGAAACCCTGCTGAAGCTTCTGAAACAAAATGCATGTGCCCTGAGATGCAGAAAACCCATAATTATAAACAACATCAACTGAAGCATGCACAGAAGATTTTGACACTGCAGTCAAGGACCTTACTGAACAAAGATGCTAAACTGTCCAAGAAAGCCACGGTATCTGCAGAGCATACTGCATAGAATTTGGGAACAGAAAGGTCTTCCCAGAGCAATATAAACTGGAGAGTGAAGCAGAGAAGCATAATCTTGCTCGTGTGTTCTTAATGGGTCTTAGAATCTTGTGATAACTGCCACCACCACCATCGCCATTAGACCAGTGTTGGATGAAAATTACTTCATTGGGCTACTCAGCCTGGAATCTGAGATCTAAACATTACAATTTTGCTCTTTCTGTATGTACTCTATATTCAAAATCACTCAACTTGTCTCAATCAGACCAAGAGATCCTTCACAAAGAGGTACTGGAGAGATGGAGAACTGCACATACTCAGGCCCACAGGTTCCTTCCTCAGCGTACAACCACTAATAAGCATCTATCTTGTGCAAAAAGTCTATGTTTGAGAAAACACAGATTTACATATCTACAGAAGTATCCACTGATTTTGTTTTTCTAGGTTAACTCCTCAGATGGCCTGATTTTGAAAGATATAATTAAGCAGATCCCTTGACTTCACCACAGCCAGTCTCTTAGAACCAACTTTAGATGGCTTTTACTTGGAACCAGTGACATTCTATCAATTTTTATCTAGATTGGGTAATAAAAATATAACTACATAGCAAAACACGAGGATATAAACACGGTATCAACTATCACAGAATTTGATAAAGTAATCAGTTTTTAAAAAAAAAGTCAATAAAGCAAGTCATTTCAGGGGTATAATGGTGCTTTACTTAGCTAAGATTCATGATTTTCCGAAAGAGGCCATTTGTTCCAAGAGTGGTATGCTCCCAGTAGTGCCAACTACGGTAAGGAAATATACTCAGTCATGAAATATACTCAGTTATGGTCTTTGCAGGAATTGATAGTGACTAGATATGAGTTTCATGAACTAAACTGAAGTGTTCTCTACAAGAGATTAAAATATTTAAAAATGCCACTCATATATACATTCCTACTTGGTCTCTTGTATGTTTTTTTATCCCCAATATTAACTATGTTCCAAGAAAGGTGGGTCAAAATGTCAAACTCTCCCAAAACACAGTGGGAATCAATGAGTCTCATCAGGACTCTGAAATGATGTTTTGTTTGATGTAGCGTGTATAAATTAATGATGAATAATAGATGCTGTCCTCTTACTATTAAACGATTAGCCATTCACACACCAAAGATGCTACATCTTGAAAATGTGACTGCTGGAGTGGTGACTGCCACCTTCTCAAAGGATTGAACTGAGATGCCTGTTCTTACAGTGGTCAGAAAAGCAGACACATAATAAGAATTTGATTCACTAGAATTAGTTATTTGTCTTAGGCCTTATTAATGCAGAAGCTGTGGACTTCTAGAACCTCAGCTCATAGAGGCAGAAGCAGCTTTACAGCTTGGTTTGGGTTGCCTGTGAAATGCAAGGGCAGGAGTGAAAAGGGACAAACAAGGAACAGAAACCTCACACCACAATTTTTCAAGTCTGGGTTTGTTTTACACGAGTTAAAGCCCACTTCCAGGAGACTCATATGAAGTCTGAATAATATAACTGTACACAACACACCTGATGAACTCCTTCCCTATCCATATTGGTGTAACCCTAGAGTTGGTCTTTCTCTGCCTTCTTCTGTAGAGTAAAAAATTTGACCCAACCTTTGTTCTTTGAAGATTCCTATTGCATTGGGAATGGAATGCACTCACACTAGGCAAGATCCTGTCATACTCTGGTTAAACTGTAAAGACATAAGCTAAATGCAATCTCACAGTTGGCTGCTACGGCATCTGTGTCAATGATTTATACCCACGCTATAAAATATTGAGAGCAACAAATTATAAACCTGGTAGCACAAGAATTCTAACAGGTTCTCCTCACAGCATATCAATTCTGAAACTATCCAAGAGCCACCAAAAGCACTGCAGAAATAACGTGTTGCATTACATAAAATCAAATACAGAAGCTGAGTTTTATATAACTGTAATATGCATGCAGATGGTCTTCAGGCTAAGATATCTTCTCTAAACTGCCGTTTGTACAAAATTTGAAGCACAAGCAAAAGGCAGGGATTTTGCCATTCCTAGTGCAGTGTCTTAGCTCAATGTGATGGGAAACTCATTCTATTTGTAACCAGTTCTTCCAATACTGAAGAACTGCTGACACTGAAGTCCATTGCAGTGATTCTGAATGAACAGATTAAAATCAAAGGAGGGAACTGTTTTTCATCCATTCCAGCTAAACGGTAGGTTAAATCTATTGTTATAGTAACTGAAATTCAGTTATTTATGTTGACAGTAACTACAGCATAAAAATAAAATCAGCAAAGTCAACTTTATAAGATCACCAACGCCAAATAAAATACATTCTATGCATCTATGCGTCTCTGAACAATGCACGAGGACAAACCATGCAGTGAAACTATGCAGCCACACTGTATTGTTCTTCCAGCCCTTGCCCTCCCAGTGCATTCCTTTAGCCAAGCAATGGGAAGATAAACCCATTTGCCTAATGAGGCATATAATTTAAATATTTCAGACAAGCGTTTACAGAGATGTTGCTTAAAATAAATTCAACAGCCATCCATCCAAATCTCTTGCATGAGGAAGACCACAGCATAGTTCACAACTTGTATTTTTCTGTAGAAACTCCAAATGATCCCGCCCTTTCGGTTACTTTAGTCACCATGTACATCCTGTATTACTTTATTACCATGTTTTCTTCCATACCAGATATAATATAAAACTGCAATATTTCTCTTTTGCAATGCCTTACAACATTTCTAAAAGCTACTAAAATTTCACCTTTTACTACTGCATCATGCAGTCCTGCACAATTTTGTAAACAAAGTGTTTAAATTTACAGAACCTTACAGGGCTAATGTACGTAACACAGACTGCATCACTTCATCCACAGGAACCTACAATCACCCAACGTCAATATTCTGTCATTTATACTCAGAATTTTTACCATCAAGCACTCCCATTAATACAAAACGGTGGGTTTTTTCCCCCACAAACCTGTACCTAGTGTTTATGATATTGGTGGTATAAAACCAGGTCTTCACTTGACGCAAAAAAAAAAAATCTGCTTAGGGTTTGGGTTTTTTTAACATGCTAAGAATTACATTTTGTATTGTGACCTACCTAGGGCACAACAGAACACTGTGAAAAGCAAAGTGCACGTTATACGAATTCACCCTTCCACATACACAAACAAATGCCTACGTTACAAAAAAAAGGGGGGGGGGGGG
>NW_015090858.1:557455-651189 GCF_001431845.1 Calidris pugnax | reverse complement strand
AGGGGGGGGGGGGGAGAAAGTCTTTACTATTTGCAGGCTAGAAGTGAACGTTTTCAAGAAAGTTTTGCAAACATTAGATTTTAATCACCTACAGCAATACGGCAGAGAAAAGGAAAAGGAGGAAATTAACCAAGTTGAAGTCTGGTGGATTTCACGTTTGCGGAGAAATGGGTTAGTTCTGTTGGGTCTTCGCTACAAAGCGACTCATCTCCTCTGCGTGCAATAACCCGAGCAATCAATCCATCAATGCCTTCCCTCCCAGGGCTGCCCGCCCCACCGCGGGACCCACACCATGTCGGTTGGTTCGGGGGTCGCTTGTCCGCTCGGTTCCCGCAGGGACCCCCAGCCGCTCGCACCCCCCCACTCCCGGTTGCGCATCCCGCAACGAGCGGCGGAATAAACCCCGACCTTTAGCAAACAAAGGCGCCCGGTCCGCAACAACCGCGATGCAAAATCCCCCCGAAGGCGCCGCGTCCTGCGGGAACCTCTCCCAGAACCCGCCTCTCCCGGCACAGCCCCGTTCATCGCCCCGTTCATCGCCCCGGCCCCGCCATCCGCTCACCATCTCCTCCGGCTCCTCCGATTCCTCCGGCCTCAGCTTATTCTCCTTCCTCCTGCTGGCTCCGAGGGGGCGGGTGCACCAAATGGCTCCGTCCGTGCGGCCCCGCCGGGCTTCTCCTCCCCGCCCCGCCCGAGCGGCGACTCCCCTCCTGCCCCCGCCGCCACCGGCCCCGCCGGAGGAGCCCCGAGGCCGCTCCAGCGCAGGGTCCCGGGCAGAAACCGCCCGTCCTGCCCAACGCGCCGTGACGAGAAATAACGGCCGCGCCGCCCGGGCGCCCCTCGGGACAGGCCCAGCAGGAGGAGACCCGCTCCCCCCTGACCCCGCCTCACTAACGTCTTTCTAACTATATCTATATATTTCTTTTTTAAAGAGGGGCTTTATCATTGCCCAACGTTCACACCTGGGGGAGCACTGGCGAGAGGGAGGAGGCGCCCTCGCCCGCCCCATCGCCCGGAGAATGGAGGGGGGGGGCAGCGCCGCCGCCGCCGGCCACAGCCTCGCGCTGCCCGGCACGCCAACCGGCCCGCTGCTCCCCTGCCGCGAATTTTCCTATTGGCTACTTCCTCTGCCGTCGCGCCTAGCAACCGAAGTCTCATTGGTGCGTTTCCGCCCCCCGTTCCGCCCACCGGCAGGCCGCTCGGCGCGCCATTGGCCGGCGGGACTGCCCGTCACTTTCCCTAGGGAGCCGCTCGGTGCGTAGCCGGTGGCCGGCACCGCTCCCGGCAGCGGGGACGCTCCAAGCGGCTGCAGGGTCTCTGCCGGTTTGGGATGGGACCCCCCGAGCTTGGCTAACAACGGGAGCCGCACGCTGCTCCCCGGGGAGAGGGTGCCCGAGGGCCAGCAGTAACCGAGCTGGCTCGGGCAGAGCAGAGCGCAGAGCCAGGGGAGAGGAGGACGGGTCAGAACGGGCACCGAACCCGGCGCTCACGGACCCTCGCGGCGGCTGCTGCTGGGAAGCCTCAAAAAAAAACCCCGTATTTAAATGACTCTGAAGTTATTCCAACTTCCCGTGTGTATTAAAGATAACGAAACGACTAACAATCGGTAAAAACTAGCACCATTGAGTTTTAAGCCTATGGAGAGTTCTCTTCTTCCCCCGGCCGTGACTCCTGCTGAAGGCACACAGACCCCGCTCCTGAGGCTTCTCTGGGTAGCAAGTGCAGGACCTAAATAATCTTTTGGTCACAGCGATGAGTCTATTCTCAGAGAAAGAGAGGGACAGCAAAGAACAATAAATTACATTTAACGCACACCCATTTTACCAATGTTAACTTGTCTACTTATTCATCAGATAACTGTTTTAAATAACATCTCTGTACCTGAAACCATAAATATATTTTAGATTTGTATGTATCAAGGTTGATATATGTAGGTAATAACTACAATTTCTTACTGTGTTTCAAAACAAGAGTACGAATAGTGATGATGAGACACTCACACAGCAATTTTCACCAGTAGATCTCAAAAGCCCTCGTGATGCCATCATCCTGTTAACAGTGGAGAAAGAACATATTGAGATGAACTTGCTCAATGTCACACGCCAGACCAGTAAAGCCAACAACTGACTTCAGGTTCTCTGCATCCAAGATGAAAAGTTCTGCCTCACGAGCCACGTTACACACTCGTGTACCCCTGGGAGTTCTTTCCGTTAGCGTCCTGTGTCTTGTGTGGGCTCTGGTTATCAGTGTGATACCCCAGAAGAGCAGGAAAGGCTTTTCTGGTCTTCACCATAAAACAGTTTTAATTTACAGGCTCCACTGAAACCCTCTACTGCCACCTGTGAAAAAGAGTCAGGAATAAAGTTTGAAATCTTTGAGAAACCCACGAGTAAGGTAACATTTCAGTACGAAAGGACAAAGAGGTGGCACCGATCCAATCCCAGCCTAAATCTGCACATCTAAGTAAAATTACTAAATGTTTAATTATCAGTTCTCATTATGCTGTGCTTAATAACTGAAAGCAAATTTGACTTTGTCACTTGTGTTTTTCTCAATCCTCAGGAAAGCTGTCCTGGCCTGAATTCATACCGTTGCCTGCTCAGGGCTCAGCGACTTCGGGGCCTTTCTGGAAGCGGAGTCTCTCCCGAGGGCAGTCACCTTAACACACATCCCTCATCTACAGGGGTGTCATCTCCATCCAAATTCACCAAGATTGTCAACAACCCGGCCCTGGGTGTATCAGTCCTCAGGGGTACAAGCCCTTTGGAGCTCAGATCAGGGTTTTGATGCCATTATTTCATACCTTGAAACAAAACAGACTGGAAATGGGCTGAGGTGGTGCTGTGGTTTGAGGAACCCACAGCAATTTATTGTCATTAAGGCAATTATTCTATCACCTGATGACCCCTCCCCACCCAGGAAGGGGAATCAGGGGAAAACCAAGAAAACCTGAAGTTTGAAACAGAAGCAGATTGAATAGAATAAGACTTGTTAATTAACATTAATAAAGCATTAGATTTGGGACACCGTGAGTGCTATAGCTTTGGTGGGAAGGGCTCGGGGTCCAGCACCAGGGCAAGGAGTTCTCAGGATTGCAGCCATCAAGGGAGAGAGAAAACTCAGCAAACTTTCTAATTGACATTGAATATCCCATCCATGGTATGAAATAACCCCGTTGGCAGCTTGGGTGAGGGGCCTGGGCCTCACTCCTCCTCATTCCCACACCCGGGGAGCTCAAAAACACCGAGACCTTGAAACCCACACCCCAGAGGTGGTTACAGAGTAAGTATATTCACAAATTCAGACACCAGAGTTTTCTAAAAGTGCCGTTTTCCCCGGCATTAGAAGCTGAATTAGCCCCATGTCACTCAAACCAGGACAGGCCGCCAACAGCAGCCCAGGTACGGTACCACAGACGGCTTCTCCCGGCCTCTGTGAGGGACAGGGACGCTGGGCTGCGGCGGAGGGGCCGGGCCTCCAGCACCGCCTCCTCTCTCCAGACACGGCGGGGCAGCCCCTCCTCAGGCCCGACGGCAGCCCCCGGGATGCACCGGGGGCAGGAGGCCGCGGCCCCCTTATGGCGGCCCCCCCTCATGGCGGCGCGGGGACGGGGAGAGGGCGGTGCCAAGCGGGCACCTGTGTCCGAGCCAGCCAATCACAGCTTGAGGAGGAGAGGCGGGGGAGCCGCCCCCCAATAGCGCTCGGGAGGGCGGGGCGCCCGGAGCCAATAGGGGCGGGCGTTGTTTTGAACTGGCTGCGCTCCCGGAAGCGGCGCGGAGGGGATGCGGTGGTGGCGGCGCGCGGGGTGAGTGGGGGCCGCGGCGGGCGCTTCCCCTCAGGGTCCGGCGGGACCGTACCCCCGTCCCCGTCCTTCTCGGGGTCACGGCGGAGTCACCTCGGGCCGGCGCCCCTTCTGCTTCGCGCTTGGGTGGGAGGGGTGGGGGCCGGGCTCGGAAATGGCCTTGAGTCGCCTCAGCTGTCAGGAGTGGGGAGCCCGGGCCCGCGGCGCGGCCTGGTCCGGTCCGGTCCCTCCCCGCCGAGCCCCGAGCCCGCGGGGGCTGCCACCCCCCTTTATGGCTGTCGTCGTCCCCGTCCTGTGTCGTGTCTGTCCCCCCTTTTAAGGCTGTTGTCGTGTTGGCCCCACCTCAGCGCTGCCCCCCCACAGCGAGTGGCGCGAAGTAAGAGGCTCCCGAGCGCCTTTTGCAAAATAAACCTTTTTGTCCTAAATGTGTCCGCCGGCAGCTGCTGGTGGCGGCCGGGTAGAACTTGCCGGGTACAGGAGTTTGGTGAAGCAATGGTTTTAACACTCGGTGGCCCTTTGTGGCGGTTTGTGAAGCAGCAGTTGCAGAGGGCACTGAGAGCTCCCCGTGTGTCGGTTCGTAGCCATCGAAAGCTCTAGGTCGGTTGGGGTTTTTTTTTGAGAGAGATTTGGTTTATGTTTATATGAGGCTTCCTCAGAGCACAGGAAGCTTTGAGACACACTTGTGAGCTCGCTCTCCACCGTGTATTGTGCTGGTTTTAAGTCAAATATGTAACAGAGACTTTACTTTTTTTTCCAGTTTGGTTTTTTTTTTCCACTTGACTTGTTTTCAGGCTTCCCATAGTTGTTAGCTCCAGTTTGACTGAATTGATCCTGGCTACACAGAGATTCGGGTATCTCAGGTCTAACCAAAGCCATTAAAATTGCAATTAAATAAGTAACAGCAGAACTTACAAAATTCTGCTCTCTTTGCCTTATGTCTCCTGGAAGGATTATATGACCTCAGAGCAATAAGCTTTGATTGAAGCTCCTCTCCTGTTGCAATGTTCATTTTGTACCTGCTATCTTGAAAGAAATGAATGTTGTTTTTTTCTTAAGTAAAGGTACTTGCAGGGCTGCTTTTATCTACTTAACTGCTCTGGGTTTCTGTTTTTAGTTGGTTCCTTGCTCCCCCAGGGTCTGCAGGCTGCCCCACGCCCCCCCTAAGTTTTGCTCAGGGTAGGCAGTAAGCTCAGAGTTCCTGGAGATGAGGGGGGAAGAGCAGGAATAAAACCACACTGAGATAAGTGGTGATCGCAGCCCTTCCTCCCAGAAGTGAAGCTGGAGAACCTAAGACCAGCTATTCTGGTCGGGTCAGGTCAATATGGAGGGGTGTTCTTTCTCTGGGAGGGTCTAGAGGAACATCTCTAGGGAAGAGCATAAGAACAAAGCAACTATATATGATTCTTAAACTAAATATTTCCTCCAACTACTTGTAAAATGCTTTCTACAAATAAGAAATGGAAAATAGACTTTCTTGCCCAAAGAAAAGGATTCCTAGCTGGTTCCTCACAGAAGAAAACCTAGGAATTGTGAAAGCTGAAAATAAGTCTTGGCCTAAAAGGGGGCAGACATGTAGCAAAAGGCTCTGTGTCTGCAGGCCTGTGGCAGGGAGAAGCTAACACTCTTGAGAAACTGGGAGAAAGGCTGTCTTACTCCAGCCTTTGCAGATGTTTTTAAAACACGGTGTGAAAGGTGATGTTTGCTGACTTGATCTAGTAGGATGCCAGAGAGAAATTGAGGGGCTGAAAATGAAATTAGCACATGACACTTGGGAATGGCACCCACCTCACACGGTATTTCCTGTGTCTGCCTAAGTGTCCTACTGGGCATTGCTGGCTCGGTGGAGACTGACCCTTCCCCTGGGCAGGGTTACAAACCCTAGGTTAGTTACAAACCAGCTTTGTACAAGGCAAGGTGAAAGGCATCCGATTATGGATCCATCTATTCCAGCTCATCTTTAATGATTAGCATTACTACACAAAGGAAGTGCAAAAGTGAATCAGTAAAATGCTTTTAAAAATGCAGTTGTGAGACACTTTTCTGGGGAAAAAAAAGTGGGTTACCTTTAAAAACTAATCAAGTATCTCTTATTTTCCATTATTTTAAAGTTCAGTATTAAAAAAAAAAAACAACTCATTCCACTATTGAAAGAAAATGCATCTAATTTCATTGTTTTATGGGCACTTGAGGAGTGTAATTCTCACTTTCCTTTGGAGAAATTCAAAAGAAGCAGTAAAATAGTTTCAGATTCCACTGACCAGGGAGTTGTTGCTGTGCTCCATAAAACTGGAGAGCCCAGTGAGCAATGCTGTGGAGCTGTCTCTTGGGCTGCACCTCCAGGAGGGCTGGGGATGCGCTGGAAGCGCGGGCTGTGGGGACTGACAGATGTTATTTATGATGCCTCATTTGCGGAAACACAATATGTAACAAATGGCTTCATTTTTCAAAGGCTGCTACTGGGAGTTCTTAAGGGTAAAATGGTTTTATGCCAAATTGTGAGCTGATTGCTTCTAATCAACCAAATGATGGTAGAACCCTATGAAAAGAACAAACACAATCTATCACGTTTGGGTCTCCTGATAGTCCCTCTAAACGCTACCTTCTGCTGGCGTGTATCCACTCAGGCTTTTACAGATCATTAAAACCAGCAGAACAACACACCGTGCTGTCTAACGGAGTACAGTAGCACAGAATAAGAAATGTTTAGTTACTTTAATGTCATTTCCAAATCAGCAGTGCCATTTGGAGCAGAACGCTTAATTACAGGATGTTTGTAATTCTTGTCAAGCTGGTTTGTGTGTACGAGGCGTAAGTTAGTCAGCAAACTGGAAACATATTACAGAAACAGGAGATTGTTGCTGTCATTTAAGCCTTGGTAACTGTTGTCTTATTGACTAGGAATAATCAAACCAGACTTGATAAAAGCTCATTATGCAGAAAGCAGTAAGTCTTTGCTGTCTCCACCTTGGAGTAAGGTTTTTTCAGCCATTCTGCAGCCCCTGTCATGTTGCACATTCTGCACGTTCTGGCTTGTATTGTCTGCAGAACACAACACCAGAGGGCTCGTGTTGTGCCACGACTTTGTCTTTTTTATTTGAACTCTTTATTTTTAACTAAGCCGCTTCCCATGTCTCTAAGGGTAGTTCTGAAGACACATTTCTGCTGAAATGGAGCTAGAAAGGCATCAAAGCTTTTGATCGAGCTTTGGACTTGCTGTAGGATCAAGTTGCAAGCGTGGAAGCCAGTGCTGACCTCATCTTTTCCATCTTCCCCTGGATTTGGGGGGGACAGCAGCTGAATGCCGAGGGGGCTGAGCTGAGCACATCTGCCCTGTAACAGCAGCTCTGCCCAACGTGTTCCCCCATCCCAGAGCTGCAGGACCCTCTCGGTGAATGTCAGCTGCAAAGGATGACACCTGGATGAGGATTTTTTGAGTAAATGTTTAGGTGCTTATCGTGTCTACGGCAGCCTCTCTTCATTTTATTTTCCCTCATAACGTTTGTTAATTGTCTCAGATTTCAGACTATCCAAATTTGAGTCTGACTGACAATTTTTCAATACAAACACACCATCAGGCCACCGTCCAGCCCTGGGGATAAACACGAGTGATGCAGATGGAACATCAGCCCTGGGCAGAGAAGGGACCAGAACACATTGGTTGTCCCTTTGCCAGTGAAGCATCGCTGCTATTTCAAGGGGTAGCTCGGTTTTATCTGGCTTGAACACTTCTGTCTGAATAACAGAAAAGATTGGAGTGTTTGTGTAGGGCCTATAAACACGGGCTCTCATTTCAAGGCTGGCAGGTGGAGCCCAAGATAAACATTACTGGTTGATATTTGGAGTTACTGAAAGCACAAATGTAACTGTAATGGCATCAAACAGAGTCGATGGGGTGACAGAAGGACCCTTCTGTCAAAGCAGTGGTGCCAATACTAATGACTATGGAGTTCCCCCCTTTTAAGGCTGTTGTCGTGTTGGCCCCACCTCAGCGCTGCCCCCCCACAGCGAGTGGCGCGAAGTAAGAGGCTCCCGAGCGCCTTTTGCAAAATAAACCTTTTTGTCCTAAATGTGTCCGCCGGCAGCTGCTGGTGGCGGCCGGGTAGAACTTGCCGGGTACAGGAGTTTGGTGAAGCAATGGTTTTAACACTCGGTGGCCCTTTGTGGCGGTTTGTGAAGCAGCAGTTGCAGAGGGCACTGAGAGCTCCCCGTGTGTCGGTTCGTAGCCATCGAAAGCTCTAGGTCGGTTGGGGTTTTTTTTTGAGAGAGATTTGGTTTATGTTTATATGAGGCTTCCTCAGAGCACAGGAAGCTTTGAGACACACTTGTGAGCTCGCTCTCCACCGTGTATTGTGCTGGTTTTAAGTCAAATATGTAACAGAGACTTTACTTTTTTTTCCAGTTTGGTTTTTTTTTTCCACTTGACTTGTTTTCAGGCTTCCCATAGTTGTTAGCTCCAGTTTGACTGAATTGATCCTGGCTACACAGAGATTCGGGTATCTCAGGTCTAACCAAAGCCATTAAAATTGCAATTAAATAAGTAACAGCAGAACTTACAAAATTCTGCTCTCTTTGCCTTATGTCTCCTGGAAGGATTATATGACCTCAGAGCAATAAGCTTTGATTGAAGCTCCTCTCCTGTTGCAATGTTCATTTTGTACCTGCTATCTTGAAAGAAATGAATGTTGTTTTTTTCTTAAGTAAAGGTACTTGCAGGGCTGCTTTTATCTACTTAACTGCTCTGGGTTTCTGTTTTTAGTTGGTTCCTTGCTCCCCCAGGGTCTGCAGGCTGCCCCACGCCCCCCCTAAGTTTTGCTCAGGGTAGGCAGTAAGCTCAGAGTTCCTGGAGATGAGGGGGGAAGAGCAGGAATAAAACCACACTGAGATAAGTGGTGATCGCAGCCCTTCCTCCCAGAAGTGAAGCTGGAGAACCTAAGACCAGCTATTCTGGTCGGGTCAGGTCAATATGGAGGGGTGTTCTTTCTCTGGGAGGGTCTAGAGGAACATCTCTAGGGAAGAGCATAAGAACAAAGCAACTATATATGATTCTTAAACTAAATATTTCCTCCAACTACTTGTAAAATGCTTTCTACAAATAAGAAATGGAAAATAGACTTTCTTGCCCAAAGAAAAGGATTCCTAGCTGGTTCCTCACAGAAGAAAACCTAGGAATTGTGAAAGCTGAAAATAAGTCTTGGCCTAAAAGGGGGCAGACATGTAGCAAAAGGCTCTGTGTCTGCAGGCCTGTGGCAGGGAGAAGCTAACACTCTTGAGAAACTGGGAGAAAGGCTGTCTTACTCCAGCCTTTGCAGATGTTTTTAAAACACGGTGTGAAAGGTGATGTTTGCTGACTTGATCTAGTAGGATGCCAGAGAGAAATTGAGGGGCTGAAAATGAAATTAGCACATGACACTTGGGAATGGCACCCACCTCACACGGTATTTCCTGTGTCTGCCTAAGTGTCCTACTGGGCATTGCTGGCTCGGTGGAGACTGACCCTTCCCCTGGGCAGGGTTACAAACCCTAGGTTAGTTACAAACCAGCTTTGTACAAGGCAAGGTGAAAGGCATCCGATTATGGATCCATCTATTCCAGCTCATCTTTAATGATTAGCATTACTACACAAAGGAAGTGCAAAAGTGAATCAGTAAAATGCTTTTAAAAATGCAGTTGTGAGACACTTTTCTGGGGAAAAAAAAGTGGGTTACCTTTAAAAACTAATCAAGTATCTCTTATTTTCCATTATTTTAAAGTTCAGTATTAAAAAAAAACCAACTCATTCCACTATTGAAAGAAAATGCATCTAATTTCATTGTTTTATGGGCACTTGAGGAGTGTAATTCTCACTTTCCTTTGGAGAAATTCAAAAGAAGCAGTAAAATAGTTTCAGATTCCACTGACCAGGGAGTTGTTGCTGTGCTCCATAAAACTGGAGAGCGCAGTGAGCAATGCTGTGGAGCTGTCTCTTGGGCTGCACCTCCAGGAGGGCTGGGGATGCGCTGGAAGCGCGGGCTGTGGGGACTGACAGATGTTATTTATGATGCCTCATTTGCGGAAACACAATATGTAACAAATGGCTTCATTTTTCAAAGGCTGCTACTGGGAGTTCTTAAGGGTAAAATGGTTTTATGCCAAATTGTGAGCTGATTGCTTCTAATCAACCAAATGATGGTAGAACCCTATGAAAAGAACAAACACAATCTATCACGTTTGGGTCTCCCGATAGTCCCTCTAAACGCTACCTTCTGCTGGCGTGTATCCACTCAGGCTTTTACAGATCGTTAAAACCAGCAGAACAACACACCGTGCTGTCTAACGGAGTACAGTAGCACAGAATAAGAAATGTTTAGTTACTTTAATGTCATTTCCAAATCAGCAGTGCCATTTGGAGCAGAACGCTTAATTACAGGATGTTTGTAATTCTTGTCAAGCTGGTTTGTGTGTACGAGGCGTAAGTTAGTCAGCAAACTGGAAACATATTACAGAAACAGGAGATTGTTGCTGTCATTTAAGCCTTGGTAACTGTTGTCTTATTGACTAGGAATAATCAAACCAGACTTGATAAAAGCTCATTATGCAGAAAGCAGTAAGTCTTTGCTGTCTCCACCTTGGAGTAAGGTTTTTTCAGCCATTCTGCAGCCCCTGTCATGTTGCACATTCTGCACGTTTTGGGTTGTATTGTCTGCAGAACACAACACCAGAGGGCTCGTGTTGTGCCACGACTTTGTCTTTTTTATTTGAACTCTTTATTTTTAACTAAGCCGCTTCCCATGTCTCTAAGGGTAGTTCTGAAGACACATTTCTGCTGAAATGGAGCTAGAAAGGCATCAAAGCTTTTGATCGAGCTTTGGACTTGCTGTAGGATCAAGTTGCAAGCGTGGAAGCCAGTGCTGACCTCATCTTTTCCATCTTCCCCTGGATTTGGGGGGGACGGCAGCTGAATGCCGAGGGGGCTGAGCTGAGCACATCTGCCCTGTAACAGCAGCTCTGCCCAACGTGTTCCCCCATCCCAGAGCTGCAGGACCCTCTCGGTGAATGTCAGCTGCAAAGGATGACACCTGGATGAGGATTTTTTGAGTAAATGTTTAGGTGCTTATCGTGTCTACGGCAGCCTCTCTTCGTTTTATTTTCCCTCATAACGTTTGTTAATTGTCTCAGATTTCAGACTATCCAAATTTGAGTCTGACTGACAATTTTTCAATACAAACACACCATCAGGCCACCGTCCAGCCCTGGGGATAAACACGAGTGATGCAGATGGAACATCAGCCCTGGGCAGAGAAGGGACCAGAACACATTGGTTGTCCCTTTGCCAGTGAAGCATCGCTGCTATTTCAAGGGGTAGCTCGGTTTTATCTGGCTTGAACACTTCTGTCTGAATAACAGAAAAGATTGGAGTGTTTGTGTAGGGCCTATAAACACGGGCTCTCATTTCAAGGCTGGCAGGTGGAGCCCAAGATAAACATTACTGGTTGATATTTGGAGTTACTGAAAGCACAAATGTAACTGTAATGGCATCAAACAGAGTCGATGGGGTGACAGAAGGACCCTTCTGTCAAAGCAGTGGTGCCAATACTAATGACTATGGAGTCTAGAAAGGCATCAAAGTGTTCAAATTATCTGTTGCTCCAGATCATTGTGGTGAGTGTTACAAATGAACTCTGCTGCTCTTTTCTGACTGGCAGCCCTTGCGTAAGCTTCATGTTGACCAGTAACTTTGCACAAACAGCTGTACTGAATTGATTATGTGAAGGGAACTCAATAAATCAGCTAATGGAGCCTGAAATGTGTTTATTAAAATAGTAGTCTTATGAGTGATTTCATTGCGTAATCCATCTAATTACCTGACAGGACACCTAATGAATACTTGGAGCCATATCTCCAGAGTCAGCAAGAGTTGCCCATTAAAGTTGTATTTTATATCCCTGATTTCATCAAGTGCATTTCTTTGCGCTTTGTCAAAAATAAAAAAAAAGCTTTAAGGATTTCCTACCGTCTCCATGCTGATGCTGGGCTCCTCTCAGCTGGTGATTTGAAGGGATCTCTGCTGAGCTATGAGTGTTGCTTCTGAAATAGTCTGGCATGGCTTAATATTTATAAATGTCAATCTTGAGGCTCACACTGAGGAAAAGGTGAAAAGAATGAAGCTGTCATATGTCTGTCTGTGGAGCAGAGCAGTAGTGTACAGTGTGACTCCAGCAAGTTGCTTGTTCCACGAGCCACTCTCTTAATGCTTTTTTATTTCATGTGCCTTACGGCCATAAGTTCATTTCTGATGGGCAGCCAGTTATATATCCTTGATAGGAGAAGCTGTAGCCCTTTGCCTTCCGAGGGACATGCAAAGTTGTAATTACAATGGTGCTGCTTATTAAACTGAGTTGTAAGTTAATATCTTGTTTTTAAAGCAAGTTGCTCAACAGACAGGCAAGAAATTGCTCAATCTAGATTGATTACTTTTTTTTTTAATGTGGTTTTTTGGTACACTTCTTAAAGACAAACTAAAGCTCTCTGAAGTTACCTGCCCTTTATTTTAACAAATGTAATCTGCCTGGTTTTTTGTGAGCTTCCAAGGGTGATATTGCACCCCAAATTCTCAGAGCCGTGGCTGGACCAGCCCCGTGCTGCTTCCCCCATGGAAGGGGCAGGAGGACGTCGAGCCTGGTGCTGCTGTTGTTCATTGACATTCCTCCTGCTCCCAATTTCACGTTGGGTCAGGCTGCTGTCAAGGTCGGAGCGTTTCCATTTCCTCCTGGAGCTGTCTGCGAGGAGATTGCCCGAGGAACAGAACAGCGGCAATCACTCAGCTAAAATAAACCTTTGCTCTTAGTTTGACATTTATTGCCGTGTCCTAACTGCAGTGTTGGGAGCAGGGGTTGAAAGGTCTCGCCTGTCCTAATTTGAGTCTCTCATCAGTAATGACTTCAGCAGAAAGATTCACTTTTTGAAGGAGGGGGATAAAAACCCCAATCTCCCGTTTTGTTTCCGTGTAGCCTGTGCACAGAGTTACACACACAATACCTGCTGAGCAATTCTCATCCTCTGGGAAAGAGGGGGAACTGGTTTATGCCCCAACCTTGCTGGAGGCTTCTGTTCCACAGGGCTGTGCATCTTGAGAGGATTTTTGGGAGCCCAGTCTTCTAGTGGGGACAATCTGGCAGACTTGAGGGTGCACAAGGTCCCCACAGTCAGCCATAAAGACTCCTGAGCTGCTTGGGTTGCTTGATGGTTTTCCCAAGGGGAAACAAGAATACTTTCTCCTGGGTTTTCATAATTGCTTGGCCTAGTACTTTTAGTATTTTTATTTACAGGTTTGGAAGTGTCTTTGATCAGGCTTTTTCCAGCTTCTGCAGCTGTTTGAGTCTTATTTTCTCCTTTATTCTAAAGGAATTATTTTGCCTTACTGGAGACAGGGGAAAAAAAAAAAAGTGTTAACGTCATTGGTAATGAGCAGAAAATGACATAATAGTCTTTCTTTCATGTCTTGGTGGGACTCTAGACTTTGTCAGTATTTTCCCGATGCTTGTTTCTTTCCTACCAGTCTGAATTAGCCAAACATAACTCTGAAACAACTACCATAAGAACTTTGGTAGTAAACCATTCATTGAAACAAATCTCTTTTGGAAGTCCTGCTTTATTTATTTATCTTTACTGTGAGCTATTAGTGAGAACACTGCAATCTTTAAGCTTCAGCTTAGAAGCAAGGTTATCGTTTTATAATTTGCAGTATAATAGATAATCTTTATTTACTTTGTAGGCTATTACAGAATGACCTTGCACTGAGCCTTTGTGGAAGAAGCAAGATTTAAACGTCGATTCTTCAATGTGCATCCTTCTATTCAAATTTGACCCCCGACCAGTTTCAAAAAATGCATACAGGTAAAGATGGCTCTAGTTAAAACAGATTTGTTTCTACAATTTCTTTATACAATTTATTTTTGTAGCCAATGTTTGAATTACAAACTCAAGTCAGCATTATGTGTTCGATTATGGTTTTGTATCGTGTAATTTAATGAGTTTCCCCATTGGAGGGTTTACTGTAACCTTTTGAGAACGTGCTGGTTTTAGACTACGTCAGGAGACTCGAGATTTGTAATCATGCACATTTTGCAATTAAAATTTTCTGTACTAAACTAACAGTCATGTTAAAATTTTATGTAGTTAAATTTAAATTTATTTAAAATTTTAGGTAATAAACTAATAGCCACGTGTATGAAATCTTTAGCCAAAAGCTTAAGAAAAAAAATAAGCATCCATGCTTCTGGGAAAGTTTTACTGGATGTGTTGATGTCATACAGCCACTTTCCCAAACATTAAACTTCCTGTAATAATTTTCTGTCTCATTATGGCCCTTAATTTTAAAAGTTCATACCCAACATCAGTATCTTTGAGTCCATTCAGTACGTCATAAAGACAGCACTTGGGGCCAGTGAGCAGACTGGAGAGTTCTGCTGGTTTCTCTATTTGTCCATACTCTATTGGTTCCACGTTACTCTGTGGGGTACAGGCGCTGGTATTTCATCCGGAACCGTCTGTCAGTGTCCTCTGTAACTCATTGTGCCTTTCACTCACTCCTTGTTCTGCCTTTTGTATTGAGAAGCAGATGCCATTCCATAGAAAGAAAGGAAATGGGAACTGAAACTGCGGTTGTCCATAGAGCACATTCCTTTCTGCATCTGGAATCTGCATAAAAAGGGGTTTTGTTTACGATGTGACTGGTCCTGAATTAATATATCCATTTATTTGGCCTGACTCTCTTTGTGTTGCTGGTTAGCAAAAGACAAATTCATCAATTTGATGCCTCTTGGGAAGATCCCTTGGATGTAAAGCGTAGCCGCTTGCCAAGTGAGCTTTCTGCCACGATCAATATTTAAAAGTAAAACTTGCAGTAGTTTGCTTGCTATAAAAAGTTGCATCAAGATTGAAATTATTGATTTACAGCAGAAAACAACTTGCCATCGGTGTCAAAATAGGAAAACACTTTTGAGATGCTTTGGCCCAAATTCAGGAATAGTTAATTGTATTTAACTTTCTCAGTACCTTTTGTTAAGTGGTGTCCCGCTCTGTATCTCTGAGAGGTTACTTGGCACCATCTGTTTCGGTGAGAGGTGCCAGACCTTGGTGTTCTTGGGGTCAGGTTTAACATCAGATACAGGACTTTTTTTTAATTTTTATTTCCTTAACACACCATAACTAAATCTTTTTGCTTGTCTTCATTTCAAAGAATGGTGAACTTTTTTCTTCTTAAATTGTTCCTAAGGGTTTTTCACCTTTGGCTCAGCTTTGTGCAGGAGGTGGGTGTGAGTGTTGGCTGGGAATGGGACCCTCGTTCTCCGTGCACTATTAGAGCCATTAGACCACCTTACACTTCTCTGTACCAGTCTCTTGCTAAACCTCATTGTTTCCTGACAATGTGTACGTTTTCCACTCTGCTGTAGCTCTGTTTGTTTCACGGTGAGGTATTGGAAGAGTTCTCCCAGGCAAAAGGGCATCCCTGCAGACACACTAATTTACCTGTCCACGTTAAACCAGGCATCTACCACTGCTTTCCTGCTACCCTCTGCTTTGCTTTCTAGGCTTCCCTGCAAATTCATCTCTTCATTAACACGATGTTTTAAAACATGATCGTGAGGTGCTGGATGGACATTAGAAATGCTACAGATAAAGAATTGTAATCAGCTCTAGAGAAAATAAAACAGGCTGGTGCTTCAGTGGCATCCTTCCTGTAAGGATGCTGCTCGGTGTTCTGCCCAGCAAAGACAGTGGCTGTTGGAAAGCCCTTCTCTAGCTAAAAGAAACTGTCTGAAATAGGCATTAAAAGTTGAAAAGACAAACTGTGTATCATTGGCCATTTTCTTATAGCCAAAAAACTTTCCCAAACTAAAGCATGTTCTCCGTAACACTGAGGAGAATTTTCCATCCAGGTGGACTTTGGTTTCCAGCGCAGCACATCGGCCAGTTTTCATGAGCACCTAATTAAGCACAAAGCTTACAGTTCCCCTTTGTGAGACGCTAATGAATCTACCTTCCTTTGCCCTTGCAACTTGCTCTTCTGCCATTTCCCTCTGTGTTCTCTCTCCAGACCTCTTTGTAGTGAGGTTTCGTGCGGGGTAACAAAGCTTTACTCCAGTCCCTTATTACTGTCAAAGGTAACGTGCTGCCTGTGCCTTTCTCTGAACTCTACTGTCTGCATCTTGCAAATAAATACATGTTTCAAGCTTCAAAGCTATAATCACAGTGTCTTTTTTTATGGAACTGAATTACATTGTAGGAAATTGCTTTAATGGAATGATTTCTCATGTTTTCATCTCTCTGCCTGTTAAAATAAATCTTAATACGTAAATCCTAATACAGCTGAATTATTTCAGCTATAAAAATAGCTGAATAGGCTTTTTGCAATTTATTAGATGAGGGTCATTTAATATTGCTCCCTTTTCAGTATGATTATGTTTAATAGAAGATGAAATGAAGATGTTTTGATTATAGTGGTCCCGTATACAGGCCTTGTGCTAAATTTAGGAGTCTGTGTATTAGATTTGAGATGGGGAATATTCAATCACACCAGAAAGACTTCATTTATTTTTGGTGTTTAGGTGCTATGAACAAACCACGGTTTCATGTCAAGAATTATTGGAGGCAAAATATGATTGGAGCTTCAGGAAATGAGAAATGCGCTTCAGTCAAACTGTTTTTTAACAGTAGAGATGTTTATTTAAGTAAAAATCTGTAAAAGGAGGATGCATCCTGTTAATGGAGGATATTCAAGTAAGATTATAGAAATTTGTTAAACCAGTTGAACTGTTTGATTGTTTCAAAACACCCTGCTTTCCCTCGTTCCTGCTCTGCCTCCTCGAACATGCCGTCTCTTCTTCCAGTGTATTTCAGTGGGGCTGGACCTTTGAGACTGTACAAATTTCTCTCTGTTCTGTCTGTTCTCGGTACTTACAGGCAAAACCATCTGACTTGTATCTTTGAACCACATAAACAGAGCTTTAGGTGTTGAAGTTAGGTTAAAAAATACTCTGACTGCATGATCCTGAGTAACAATCCACTATAACATCCTCTCACGCTTCAGATTTTTTTTAACGTTGCCTATAAATCTGTGGGTTACCTTTTAAATGTTTATTAATGAAGCTGTAACTTCACATGCTGAGGAATCTTCAGATTGCTTCTGCGATCTTAATTCAGTCTCTTGCCCCAGAAGCATTATTCTTTGGAAACAGCAGCTGCCTCGGTCACACAAGGAGCTCGAGGCGCTGAGAGGAGCCGGGAGAAGGCTGCGTTGGGTGTCCTCAGCCTTTGCTCTGACAATAGAGGTGAGGGGGGAGGACGAAGGACGGTTTCACACCTCAAATGAGCTGATGCTGTGGCAAGAATTGGATGCTGTTCCCGCCCCTGCTGTGAAATTCCTATCTGTAAGTAATAGTATCCTTTTCCCCTCTTGTTCCGCAGGCTCATTCTAGCAGCCAATCGAGATGAGTTTTACCACAGACCATCCAAATCGGCAGATTTTTGGGACAGCAGCAATGAGATCCTCAGCGGTATGTTTGTCTTCTTGGTTTGAGTGGTTTTCATACAATTTATAAGGGAATTGTGTCCTGGGTTTTTTGTTGTTGGGGTGGCGGTGTTGCATTTCTAGTAAGAAACATGAGCTGTGCTGTTATTATCTTGTTTGTGTTTTAGTATCTTGTGGGTTTTTTCCCAGTTTTACATTCTTTACCTGATTTCAGTCCGAGCAATGCAGTTAATTTGTCCATCACAAACGATTATTTTAGCTTTGTCAGATACACTGAAATACTTCTTCAAATAGGTGGAATTAGTTATTCCACAGACTCATTGACTGTAATAGTGACTTGAAATCATTAAACCGAGCCTCAAGAGAGTGAGAACTTTCTCATTTCATATTGGTTAATAACTTATAGGCTACAGAATGATTTTAGTTATTGATCCATGAGTTTATTAGCTTTCATGTCTACATTTTGCCCAGCTGACAGCAGCGTCGCTCAGCTGTTGGCTTCCCCTTTGTAGGGAATCTATCTGTAGTCATTTTGGAGTGTAATCAATACTTCTGCCTTTCCTCAGACACAGAAATGAAGCTCTGGATGACAAAGCGTTGTTTAAATGCAGGATTCTGACATTGTAAATACTCCTTGCTGATGCCAAGTGTTACTGTCATTGGCAAGGAGGGCTGTGGGGACAAATCGCTCCCACTGCACCACAACCCCCTCCCTTCTGAAGCTCAGGCTGATGCTTCTCTTCTGTGCCAGGCATTCTGGATCCTGCTTTCCCTGCTGCGTAGCAGTCTAAAATGAACAAACAAAAAGCTGTCCTGAAAACGGAAAGGCCCAGAATTTTTGTCTTTTATACCCTTGTCAGCTCTGTCCATATTTGGCATAAGGAGCTGGTCTGTTCTCCGTCCGGGGGGTATCTGTGGAGATCCCATGAATGTGTGCCTTTGAGCTAATAATGTTATCTCAAATGAAAGCACCAACTTGAACCAAAATAAACCAAATTTCTTCTTTGTGTGACTTCAAAATGAAAAAATATTTCGCATTTACAGCAGTTTTGGAGAACATGCTTTGCTCTATGTAATCCCTGGGCGTTGGTCAGCAAAGCTGTGGGGTTTTATTTGTGAGTCTTTCAGTCACGGCAGAGAACACAGAGGTGTTGTGTGAAGGTGTGACATGGCTAAACCCGAGGCTGAAGTTTTGGATCCAGAAGCAAAGAAGGAATTTGTGAATAAAGATCCAAAACCTGTTCTTTTCATCTTTTATTAAAAGTTATCTTATGACATGATGATTCAGAATTGAAAGAAGAATTGTAAGAGTTTTGGTTGTGGGCTTCAGTTTTATGGGTCCCCCTCCTCAATATAAATTACTGTTACCAGAGTCCAGGAGCTTTATCAGTTACCAGCCAACTCTAGATTTTTTTTCCCAGTTACTTGTGAATTAAAACTTCCAAATAACATTAATCTTCTGAGACTTGCCTTTGAGCTAACAAGCATTCTGAGCCTACTTAAAGTTTTATATGTATTTTAGAGTGTAGGGAAAGCTTATGATTTTGCTTTTAAATTTAATTTTCTCCTTATCTCTCATCTATTATTGCAGGAGCTTAGAAAATATTTGATAGTGCAGAGCTGGAGGGTGGGTAATTGAAGTGGAGTTACTTCCCTTGTCCAGGAAGACAGTCTTGTACCTACTGCACTTTATTCAGCCTGATCAAGACAAAGGATTTGCATTAAGAAATCATGATTTCAGCTCGAGATTTTAAAAAATGAATGCAATAACCTAATTCTTACTTGTTCCCTTAGGTCTGGATATGGAGGAAGGAAAAGAAGGTGGGACGTGGCTGGGAATCAGTAAGAAGGGGAAGATGGCAGCCCTGACAAACTACATGCAGCCAAAGATTGATAAAAATGCAAAAGGAAGAGGTATGAAGGAGCAGAAATAGAAGGAAATGGACAGATAAAATGGTTATATGCTGTAAACAGAGTTTTTGAGCTGATGAGTTTGAGTACCTGGGGGGGGAACTGGACTTGGATATTGATGCTCCAATCAAGCAGGCAAAAGTAAAACAAGATGCAGCACCTAGAGCCTGGCGTTATGTTTAGACAAGAAATGCAGCTCCAGCTGTCTCCTCCTGAAAGTAATTCTCATTAACAGTCAGGACAACCAGACAAGCATTGACCTAGATTTAGATTACAGTAGACTTTTTAAAAATGTGTATGTTCTTGTACAAACACTGAAGTCAAGGAAACACTGTGACTTGGCCTGTGCTGGAGGTTAACCTAAAAGATCTCTTCTCCCCTACACATTGATAAATTGGGGGAGCAGAAATAATAGGAAAAAAACCTTCTAGATAAGAGCACATCTGTGGGTTGCTGATTGCTGGTTTTTGGGGTTTTTTTCTAAAGTAAAACTAGGTGTGTTTGTAACTGTCATCTGGTGCTGCCCTGGGAATAGATTGCAACAGCAAAACATGTTGTACAGAGAAACAAACGAACCATGTCATTTGTATTTCATTTTATGGCCATACATCAGGGAAATGAAGCAAGACAAGAAAGAGCTTGGGAGGGTGGGAGGAGAGGAAAGGCACAGCCAGTCAAGAATAGTTGCTAAATATGAATTCTGTAGAAATTTTAACCAAGAGCTTTTGACTGAGTTCTTCAGAGTAAAAGTCAAGCTCTTAATGTGAATGATCCAATGCTGTCAGGCTTTTAAAGGCTGGTTGGTTGGTCTGGATTGCTTTTTTCCCACTGTTACACCCTGTTGGTAACAGGAATCTTGTGTCTTATTCTTGGTTTTAGCAAACCTGTCAGAATAGTGAGCTCACATGTATGGGTTGCTCTATGTACTTCTCTTCCTTAGGTGCTCTTGTAACAAACTTCTTGACCGCAGATGTGGACAGCTACTCTTACTTGAAGAAAGTTTCAGTAGAAGGACATCTTTACAATGGATTTAATTTATTAGCAGCTGACTTGAAGTAAGTCCACAAAACCTCACAGTTCGTGTGTCAAAGGGAGAAAGACAATGGCAGTGGTGCACATACCCTGCTTAGCACAGAAGTGTAACAATACAGAAGCTTGTCACAACCTAAAGCTGTTTTGCTAATTGTCGTGTAAGGTTCCAATGTTACCCCAGTCATAATTCCCTTTGTTATTTTGCTATCTTTCACTGGAGAGCTATCTTCTATTCTAATCATTGCTTCCTGCAAATCTTGTGACTCTTGCCCTAAGAGCCCATAGTCAGTCTTTCCCCTGAAGGCTACGTGGCTTGTGTTTTGGAGAAAACAAAACTTTGGCTCCATAATTTTTCAGAAATGTTTTTCTTTTTTTTTTTTTTTTTCTCTGAGAGGTGGCTGCTGTGGCAGGATTAGAACAGCTGAAAGCTTTCAAGCTGTTATTCCTGCCAGAGTGGCTGTATCATTAATCTTTGCTGCAACATTAAAAAAAAAAATAAATCAGTACGTCTCAAATGCATTAACTTCTTCCAGTTTCTGTAGCTGAAGAGAGAATGTTGGATAGTTGGTATAGTCAGTGTGGTTGGCACAACCCCTTCCGTTGCCCATCCACCTGTGTGCTCACACCTGTCTAGAGCTCCGTGTCCATCCTCAATGCCCTCCCTGTGGTTTTGCCCAATTTCTTCTTTGTTGGGATCTGTTGCTCCTGAGCTTGGAGGAGGTGGTCCTTGAAGGTTAATGCATGGTGCTGCCTGGCTGGCTCTCATAGACTGGAAGGCTCTCTGGAACTGAAAAAAACATGGAATAAATAGCCTTTCTGTGTTTTCAAGCAAACGTGATATTCAAGGTGTGACCTAGCAGGCAATAAGAAAATTTGAGGTTTCATTCTAATTTAGGTAAATAGAATAGTCGTAACGGCTGCAAGCGTAATGATGTTCAAGTAGACTGGGTTGCCATTATTTGTTAAGGTGATCATTCATGGTGGGTTTGTTTGTTTTATTCCTCCGTGCCAGGCTGTAGGGAATTGTGTGCTCAATTGAATAGTCTTGCCGTGGTGATACAGGCCATAATTCCTCGCCGAGCATCGCTCAGAAAGCTGTATGTGCTGATTAACTTCTCCGTTCTGATGTGTCCTTAGCCCTGGGTACCCTGGTGAAATGAAATTCTTGGCAAGCTAATGATGCAGAGCAATTTCTACAAGACACGTAAACTTGTCATTTTAGGAAATTAGAAGCACTCCTGAGAGAAATGTAGTATAGAAATGGAAGTTACTTTTCTATGTAAATGGAAAACGTTATTGTAGCTGATGCTGTTTCATTGGGCCACATTACTGGGCAAAGTGAAGATGGAAGAGTGTTCCTCACGTGTTCTTCTGCTGTGTCACAACCAGGGATAGTGGTTGGCTCTGTGAGAGCAGTGGGAAATGGAGAGGAAACTCAGGAATGAAGCCCTGTTTGGGGGGTGTCTGAGCCCGTGGTACCACTAAGTGTAAGGAGCACATTTAGCGAGACATTGACAATGTTTGGGTTTTCAGGAAAGAAATCTGTATCATCTCTGAGTATTATTTTGGTGAGAGACTGGGTGATGGGGTGCAGTGATGTGAGGAGAGCTGGAAACCACCCTGCTGCTTGGAAAATCACATTGTTTATCCCCGCAGCTTTGTGCGACTCTCATTTTAAACACACATGGGCTCTGAGACATCCAGTGTAATCTGTTCGCTCTGTGGCATCTCGTGATGTCAATTTAAAAGCTATTTATTTAATTTTTTTTTAATAAGTATGCTGTACTGGAAAAAATACTCAGTACTTCTAGGGTTTCTAATTTTTTTTGGTTTCTCATCTTGCTGTACCTGCTGGGTGTCAGTCACAAATACTTGTCCCATTATGTGAAATGTACTGTTATGTTCAATGTATGGCATCTGGCACACGGTCTGGGTTTGGGGTCTCGTGTGGCTGCACAATCAGGTCCCAAGAAGGCAGTGCTGCTGCTCCCCCCGTTGTGACTCAGATCAAGTGATGACAATAGGAGCCAGTAGACTTTTTTTTATAATTCCTCGCCATAGCTGACAGTCGAAAGAGAAGAAACTAAAACTACATAAAAATTATGCTCTTAGATGCATCATTCTGTCAAAAAAAATGTAAGCAATAATAAATATGCTAGGAAATATTCTAGGCAGCATAAATCTCAGTAGTAATAGATGTTTCACAGCAACGTGAAAGCCAGGCAGGGTTGCTCCTCAGTGCTGATGCAGTGGAAGCAGCGTCCTGCTGCCCCCTGCCCTGCCTCGGCCTTGGGGTGGCTCCAAGTCGTGGTTCAGCAATTTGAAACGACAGTATTTAATGCATCAATAAAATTGTTAGTGTAATTGTTGGTGTCTTGACTGAAAAAAAAAAAAACAAACCACTATGAAGACCTTAATGATTTTGCCTTTTTAATTTTTTTTAATGACCCAGGTCTTAATGTTAAAACAGGACGTTTGCAGCCAACTTTGTTCCTGTTGTTTAGCTTTGATTTACTTGTTCTCCCTGTGCTCAGTCACTGGCTGTATTGTATTAATCCTTAGTTATGGATTATATTTTTCAAAGTACTACTACTTGCTTTTGGAATAAAATATACATCATTTTCTCCGTGGAAGACACCCTCTCAGTCACTTGAGGTGACCTGGCATACTCGACTCACATGTTACTTCTTCTGTGCCCCCGTTGGTGGAAAACTGGCCGTGCCAGAGCTGTGAGTCCATGGCTGCTTCTCCCCGGGCATGTGACTGGGGACCAGAAGTCAGGCTGGGCTATTAATGACAGCTCTGCTCCACGCTCCCCTTTCTTAGCTGCCAGGGGATTCTTTTAGTATTAGTGCTAATTGTGTGCCAGCTCTTACACAGAGTGCACCCAGAACGCTGAGGGGAGACCTGCCCTTGGCTTACTCGACTCACATGTTACTTCTTCTGTGCCCCCGTTGGTGGAAAACTGGCCGTGCCAGAGCTGTGAGTCCATGGCTGCTTCTCCCTGGGCATGTGACTGGGGACCAGAAGTCAGGCTGGGCTATTAATGACAGCTCTGCTCCACGCTCCCCTTTCTTAGCTGCCAGGGGATTCTTTTAGTATTAGTGCTAATTGTGTGCCAGCTCTTACACAGAGTGCACCCAGAACGCTGAGGGGAGACCTGCCCGTGGCTTTGAAAGGCCATAACGTGCTTTGAGCAAGGTGATTAACCCCATCCTGGTTTCAGAGGTTTCAGAGGTTGAATCACTGAGCTCAGACACTCAGATCTCCTCCTAGAAGGTCTGCTGATCCTTTGAACTCCATCCCTTCTTCACTCCTGTCAGGTCCTGGGCACCTTGGACATGTAGCTTAGTATTTCACAGAATCACAGAATCTAGGTTGGAAGGGACCTTAAAGATCATCTTGTCCAACCGTCAACCTAACTGACAAAAATAGACACCCACACAACAAACAAGGAGCATTGCAGCCCAATAAAGCACAGCTCAGCCTCTCTGGCTGGCTCAGGCTTTTCCCATCTCCTTGCAGACCTGGCAGAGTCCAGGTGAGGGAAGGGTGTGCAAGAGTCTTGTATTTGCAATTTTAGAAAATGTAGTGGGCCTAAAACTTTACTTCTGCCCCTAAGGCAGCCCCTCAGGACGCAGCAGCCATCCCAAGGAGGAGGTGGGAAAATGATACTTTCTGTGATGGATTCTGCTTTGATTGAACGTGTCCCCTTCCCCCAGGTAGAGCCATCTCCAGTTGTTCAAACCATATAGATTTTTGTCATTGAGCCTGGCTGCTCCCCATGCAGCAGTTCTGGGGTTTTACTGAATTTTATTACAGGTATGCTTAGAAATGAGAACGGTGCTGTTTGGCAGTGGTGGAGCTAATGCAGTGTTTTGAGGAGGAGAGGAACAGAGCTCATCAGTTCATCTCTGTGGTGTCAGGGCAGTAACGGTGGGAGAAACATCTTGCTGGGCTTGAAGATTGCATGAAATTAGAGCGTAATCAAATAGAGGAGCTAATGGTTTTTCAAGGAGAAATTCTTATTTATATTTTTCAGTACCACCAAAGGAGATGTAATTTGCTACTATGGAAACAAAGGAGAGCCAGAGCCTGTTTTCCTAAATCCTGGTAGGTTTTCTCCACAAAGCTCTGAATATTACTCTCTGCTTTAAAGGAGTCAGAATGGTCTGGAACCACCTGCTTGGTATTGCTTTGAAATCTTAAAACTTATCACGTAAACTCTTTATTACGGATTTCATTAATTTGATGACATGTAAAGCTTGAAGGATTGAGGTTGCTTTACAGAAATAAACTCAACAATATCATGATTACAAGTTGTTTTGTGCTCAGGTCATGGAATACCAGAAAGTTTCTACCTGTTATCTTTGGGAGGAAAAAAAAAGCTTTGCTATTTCCCTGATTTCACACCACAGTGTACATTGCATTAATAACAGTGCTGAAAATCTCACATTTAGCTAATTTTAGTAACCTTAAAGCAATTATGCTCTGAAATGGGTGTTTTGGAGGGTTTTTTTTTGTGGTTAGGTATTGAGTTTATGGGGTTTTTTCCCCCCACTAAACCAGTCAACAGTAGTGGTCCAGAGGAATTGTTGGGAAATGGTTATTTTATAAGAATTCCACCCCTGGGGGACTCTCCCTATCTGCAGGCATGTTGTATTTGTTTTATCACATGATACGTAGCTTCGATACGTAGCTTAATGACCTCACTTATTTTTTGAAGCAAAATGGAAGCTAGCAATAGGATGAATAAGCAAATTATCATAAGAGATTCATGAGGAATTTGCTGATGGCATCTGTCCCTTGGACTGTGTGGGATAAGATAATGATGACGTTATTTTTGCATAGTACACAAGTTAATTTTCTTTGCTCCGGAGCTTAATAAGTTATTTGGGGTTTTTTTTATGTATAGGAATATATGGATTGAGTAATTCTTTGTTGGATACACCATGGAAGAAACTTCAGTATGGGAAGCAGCTTTTCACAGAAGTGGTCAAGAGGAGTCAAGACCTGACCAAAGAGGACTTGGTGCAGGAGCTTCTGACCGTGATGAACAACCAGGAGCCGTAAGGACACGACAGCCAGGATTTACTCAAAATGCCATGTGACCAGTTTAAAAATTGCATGTAGAAACTACTTTGAGAGAAAAGAAACTTTTGCCTTATATTAACTAATTAAAGCTGGGTAGAGAAGGGCAAAAGTGGTGTTTTCCTCTCTACAGAGCCTGATGTGCAGCCATGGGGATGTTCCAGCAGCAGCCCCAGCACACACCATTGCTGCACGCAGCGCTCACTGAACATTTAAATGTGCAGACACAGGGCAGGGTAAAGGAGGTGCTGGGCTCTAAATTCATACCATCACTCACTGACCAGTCACTGTCATGTTTAGCCTGACTTTTACCTGTTCTAGGGGGGTTTGTGTTGAAGCAAAGCTGTTTCTGGTGTCAATTGCTATTTACCAACCTCTCGGTCAACGCAGCGTGGTTCAGAGAGGGATGAATGGGTTAACGTTGGAGAATTAAATGTATTTTATTTTATTTTATTAATTTAATACTTCCTTTTTCCCAGTCAGTTGCCAGACCCTGCCATTGAAGCCCAGGGGAAGGATTACATCCGCCCCATCCTGAACAAGTACGCGGCCGTCTGCGTGCGCTGCCCCGGCTACGGCACAAGGTAAAAACTCATAGAAATAATTGTGTGGGGGGTCAAACCCAAATGAGCTGCTTTAAATTTGTTCTAATATTAATCAGGTGGCATTCAGTAAAGTATTTCCTGGCTCAGCATTTCCCTGCTCGATGTTCTGGAGTCTCAGATTTGCTGCTGCTGAGCCTTTTGAGCACACGTCATGGTCTGTCTTTAGTGGGAAACTAAAGTGATGGAGCTTCAGTTCATCCAAGACAGGAAAATCCGGTTCTCCTGGTTCCCCAGGGGAGCAGCAGATCCCACCACCTCTCATTTTGAGTTTAGCAGAACAGGAAAAGCTTTGAAATCATATTTTTAGCAGAAGAACATAATTGTCTGCTATAGCTGATGAACTGCAGAAGACATTTCTCTTCTGAGAGCGAGGATGGTTCCACCTGCGTGGCTGGGTTGGAGGTTTCTTTGGGCCTGCTGTTGTTCTGTGGAGCTGCTGTTTGCAGACATTAAGAACCTGTTACTCTTGTTTAAAAGAACTTGTGTTTCCACTCCTCCCGTAACTGCTGTTGCTGTTTTTACTGAGAGGATCTCACTTTCTGCTCAGACTGTTGTGCCAAAGCTGCCAGAATGGGACAACGCGGCGCTGTTTGCCTTTGCTCCCCTTTGGAAAGCTCCAAGGGAGACAGAAGTTTCCCTGTGGCTGGATCAGCGTCCTGGGATAATAATGAACGATGTTTAAATCTGAATAGACAATTCTGTGAAGAAAAACTTGGTTTTATGCTACTTCTGGGTGGAACACGTGGCACTAAAAAAAAGTTATGCCTTTTGTCATACTCTGTGTCAATGAGCAGCTCCGTGCAGCAGGGAATGGGGGCAGAGGGGGATAAAAGGTGCCTGTTTGAACTTGCGGGGCCGATTTCTGCCCTGCTGGTGTGGGGATGAGGGGATCAGGAAAAGAAATGGGCTAAAACCTCGGGGGATGAGGGCTGGGAGCCTGCAAATTCCTGTAACAGACACGAGGCCTGACCCTCTGCTCCTGTGCTGTTCCAGGACGAACACGGTGGTTCTGGTGGACTCAGAAGGAGGAGTCACCTTCACCGAGCGCAACATGATCGACGCCGACGTCGACCGGTGGAAAACCAGCACCTACGAGTTCAAACTGCACACGTAACCCCCCCGGGGGCTCACCCTGCACCCAGAGCCAGCCCCATGGACTCTTTCTGCTGGGATGGGGGCAATAAAAGCCGTGAGAGCAGCAGCCATGAACTCTGGTGAAGGCTTGTTCCAGCCTCCGCGAGCTCAGAGCAGCCAGGGAAGCTGAAGGGGGGGGCAGCAGACCCTCCCTGTACCCTGTGGGGCTCGCAGGTCCTTTGGATAACACCACAAAAAACTGTTTTTATGTCAAAGTAGCAATTCATCATCAGAAATATTTTTTTAACTCTCACCCTGCCACGGGGGCAAGGCCATCTCTGCCCAGGACATAGCATTGCTTTTTTGTGGGTGTGGTTGGTTTTGGGGTGGTATTTTCTTAGTCAGAGATGTTTCAAGTAGACTCTGAAGCAGGTTTTCAGCTCCGAGGAGGGGAAGCATTTGCTGCTGTTGTTGCTCTGGCTGGAGGTTTTTGCTTTCCCTTCAGCACAAGCTGTTGAGGTGGTGGAGCTGGTGCTGGTGTGGGGTACAGGAGGGGAGGTTTTCTCTGCAATTCAGAGCAAATTCAGCTCAGCCTCTGCCCAGTTTTTACTGAAGAATCACGGGAGCAGATTTCTTATCTTTCACCTGAATAAAATTGTTTGTCTTCTGAGCCCTTGTTCCCCGCCAGTCTCATCAGCAACACGGGGGCTTTATTGCCCTCCCCAGCAGGCAGGGAAGGGCCAGGGGGCTGTTTGCAAACAGAACCTGAATGGGAAGTTCCCATCCAGGGGCTGGTTTGTACGAGGGCGATTTTGGCTTCATTTCTTTGTGGGTGTGACGTGTTAAGGCCTGGAGTGGGAGAGAAAGCTCACGGATTTTGAGTAAGAATCTCTCTTTGTTGTCAGGTGCCGTTATCGCAGCCCTCCATCGCTGCAAGCGTCGGGTGGTGAGGTGCTCTTCATGTGTTCTGACATCTGTGAATTAAAAAGCCATTTAAATGCATGCTTTTGGAGTTACTGAGTGCCAGGGCAGGCGACAGAAGAGCCTTACTAATACCAAGGTAGTTCAAAACCCTGAGTTATTTTGCTGCTATTGGTGTCCTGCTTGGACTTACTTTGGATGCTGAATATTAAGTTAGTAATGGGTCATTGATACTATTTTTTTTCTATATATATATATCCGAATGTATTCTTTTTACAAGCCTCTGATTAATAATTAGTTATTAGAAAGTAGCAGGATCTCTGAGACTCATCCCAAAGCTGTGACCTGCTCCCCTGTGCCCACCCCTCTGTCCTGGAGGCAGCAGTGGGTCAGAGTCACCTCTCAAGTGGGGCTGGGAAAGGCCAGTCCCAGATTTCTGATTGCCAGGAGATGCTAAAGCAGCATTTGGTCAATTATTTCCTTTGTATTTGCATATTTAAATAGCTCCTGGGTACGGGGTCACCGGTGTGGATTGAGCACTAGATGAAGGGCTTTTTGATGGGGAGGATGTGGCTGGAGCCCTGTTGGGTCCCGCTGGGACCCGCCGCTGTCTCTGCGCTGCCAGCAGAGGTTTTCCTGCCTCTCTTTTCTGCTCCTGGTTGAACCCGTGTGTTTGTGTGGATAAAAACGTTATTGTTATTTCTAGACACAGAGAAATAGCCAAACACAAAGAAATAGCCAAAGCTGCGTAAAGTTTGAATCTGGCAAATGTGTGTTTAAAAAGCAAACTCTGCTGCGGTGGCTTTGCTCGGGTGAGAGGCTGCACAGCAAAATTGTATGATTCTTAAGAAAAAAAATTACCAGTGTAAAAGCATTTCTAAGTGTTAGTTTTTATGTCGTCCTGTAACAGTGAAAACTTGGTATTTTTTATATATAGGCAAAGGAAAAGTGAGTCGGAGCTTAGGTATAAAATCAGGATAATAATGTATTTTGCTTTGCTTGAATCAAAATTTTAAATCTGGGATTTGCTTTTTCTGACCTTTAAAGTAAACAGTAAAGAGCCAAACCCCCTGATATTATTTTATTATGTCAGAACAGTTCACAAAGTGAGCTTTTTTAACTTCTTTTGAAGCTGACGAGCGTGTTGTCGCTGGCTCCAGCGGCCACGGCCAGAGGGGCCACAAACGCTGCAGGTCCCCGAGGACAGAGGGTTCTGGGGGCAGGTCCCAGCTGCAGCGAATCCACTGGAAAAACTAAACTGTAGCTGAAGCTAACAAAGTATTTTATTTTTATAAAAGTATTTTTAAGAATTAAAGGGGATTTTAAATACCAGTTTAAAGGGATATAAAGGAAAAAAAAGTGTATATAGGAAACCATTGCGTGGCATTTGACTAAGTTTGCTTTATAGAACATCTTCTCAAAGTCATCAATTTGCGAGAGACTTGTGTTTCCTGTTTTCCATCCAGGTGGTTGTGGAAGAAATGTTAAAATATTTGTAAAAGCTCAATTCTATTATTATTTTTTTTGCTGGAAGTTGTTTCACAGTGGTTGGCTGCTGAGGCCAGAGCCAGCCCAGAATAAAGCCCCCCCGGTGACCGCTCCGTCTCCGCAGCCGGGGATTCCCCACCTGTTCGTGTGGATTTGCCTGGAACTCTGTGTGATGAGATGAAGTAAAATCTTTGGGAGGTATTCGAAATGAAAAGGCTTTAAGGCCACTATCAGGGACCTTGAAAATAAACACAAATATATGTTGAAAGTACTTTGAGGGGCGGAGGTTCCCCCCCCAGTGGGATCGATGGGGGCAGAGAGACAGGACGGGTACGTGAAGGGAAAAGCAAACCCGGTGCTTCCGAAGTGAGAGGCCAGAAATGCTCTTAAATCCCATTTTCTTTGCTTTTTAAAAAGAATTCCTTCCAAGATATTTGGTATCTCTCAGCTGCCAACCCCTACTGTTATTTGAACCACGTCGGATTCAGATTGTTTGGGTTTTTTTTCTTTCTGTACTTAATTGTTGCCGTTTTATAACAGCAGAAAGGGAAAAACACCTACTGCAAAAACTTCCAAGATATTTGGTATCTCTCAGCTGCCAACCCCTACTGTTATTTGAACCACGTCGGATTCAGATTGTTTGGGTTTTTTTTCTTTCTGTACTTAATTGTTGCCGTTTTATAACAGCAGAAAGGGAAAAACACCTACTGCAAAAACTCTCCTGGGGGGAAACGAGAGAGAAGCCCCTCCCGGGCTGCGGCAGCAAACACAGTTTGTTGTTACTGGGTCGTTACTGGTGAAACAGCAGATAATTTGGGTGAAGTGGGTGGTTCTGGTGGGTCCCTGGGGAGGCAGAAGCTCCAGCAGCAGCTGCTGGACCAGGGGCAGGAGGTGAGGGAGGGGCAGTGGAGGAGTTGATGGGAGCCAGACTCCAGGGACTGGTGCAAACTGGGGTGGACTGGGCTGGGCTCCCCAGGCCGAGGTTAAATCATACCTTTACCTGGGGAGGCAGAAGCTCCAGCAGCAGCTGCTGGACCAGGGGCAGGAGGTGAGGGAGGGGCAGTGGAGGAGTTGATGGGAGCCAGACTCCAGGGACTGGTGCAAACTGGGGTGGACTGGGCTGGGCTCCCCAGGCCGAGGTTAAATCATACCTTTACTTTTTTTGTAAACACTGAGATGAACTCTGTGTCCCTGGGGATCCCTTTTCCGATGGATTCGTGCCCAGCACTTCACAGGGTTAAGAAAATTGACCTGAACAAGCACTGTTTTTTTTTTTAAATACTTTTTTTGTAAACACTGAGATGAACTCTGCGTCCCTGGGGATCCCTTTTCCGATGGATTTGTGCCCAGCACTTCACAGGGTAAGAAAATTGACCTGAACAAGCACCCTTTTTTAAAAAAATTTTCAGTTGAAGGTGTTTTAATTCAGTAAAAATTAACCAACTTGTTAAATGCTTCAATTAAAATGTAACCATTTAGACCAATTAAAATGTAACCACTGTTTGACTTTGCTTAATCAGTCTAAAGAAAGACACCCGATTTGGGGCAACAGTTATAAAATGCTGAAGTTGGAGGAGTGTTTTCTGCCCCGGGGCTCGGCGGGGCCACGCGACGGAGGGGACACACCTCGGAGCGTGGGGTGAGGGGGCTCTGTCCTTCCAGGGCCTGGCCAAGGTGAGGAGACCTCTGGGCCTTGGGAAACTTCACCCAGTTTTAACCAATTCTTCTCTGATTGTGGGGCTCACTCTGTCCCTCCATCCCTCATCGCTCTCTCCAGGGTGTCCCTGCAGTTCCCAGCTCCAGGGAGCCACCGTCTCCATCGTCCCGTCTCAAAACCCCGCATATTTCAAAATCTTGCTGTTGCAGAGACACCTGCTCGTGCCCGTGGCTGCAGATGAATGACCTCTAAAATAGCACCAACCACAGAGGAACACAAGCTTGGTTTTATTTTTTTTCCTATTTTATAAGCTTTAGGTAGTGACAGACACTGAGCCGTGTGGCGGGTGACACGCTGGAGGGACGGGATGGGACCCAGAGGGACCTGGACAGGTTGAGGTGGGTCTGTGTGAACCTAATGAAGTTCACCTGGGTCAAGGCCAAGGTCCTGCACGTGGTCGGGGCAGTCCCTGGCACAGCCCCAGGGTGGGTGAGAGTGGCCCTGGGGGAAGGACTGGGGGGGTGTTGGGTGATGAGAAGCTCAGCGTGAGGTGGCCACAGACACTGGCCCAGGTTGCCCAGAGAAGCTGTGGCTGCCCCATCCCTGGAGGGGTTCAAGGGCAGGTTGGAGGGGGCTTGGAGCAACCTGGGCTGGTGGGAGGTGTCCCTGCCCAGGGCAGGGGGTGGCACTGGGGGGGCTTTAAGGTCCCTTCCATCCCAAACCATTCTGTGATTCTCTGAAAGCCAGTCCTTGCACAGACTCCTCTTCTGCTGCTGTTTGTGCCCAGCGTGACACCAACGCACTCCACAGATTTTTACAGTCCTGTTTTTCAAAACTGCTGTATTTAAAAAAAAGTCCAAAAATACACTGAAAGAAGCTTTAACTGCTTATTTTGAAACTGTATGTGTTCTTTGGTGCACCCATCAGCAGTGCTGCGACTGTCACACAAAGCAAAAAGAAGAGAGATGGCTTGATTGTGGTTTTCTGAGAAGAAACTGGAAGAACCGTCACCAGTTGCCCCAGTGCCTGGGGAAGGGGATCTGTAACTGGGAGCGGTGCCCGGTTCTGTACCAGGGTGGCCAAAGAGCCCCAGCAGCCCCTTGGGGTCCTTTCCAGTGAGCTCTCTGGAGACACCCAAGGACCTGCTGCAGAGTGTCCTGCTGGGATCCACATCTCCACACCCAGACCGAGCTGGTGCCATGGGATCTCCTCCCCACGTTGTCCCCCCGCAGAGCGCAGGGGCAGGACCCCCCAGGACCCCCTGTAGCCTCCGAGAGCAGAACCAGGGGACCAGAGGATTCCCCCGGGCGTTAGAGGTGGGACTGGCAGACAACAAACAGGGTGTGAAGAGAAGCAGTCCAGAATAAATAGTTCATGAACCAATGCCCAAAAGTCAGTTGCATAATAAGCCACTTAGCAAGTACCAGCAGCTTTCTCCCTAATCCATCTGTCACATGTTTTTACAGCTGAAAATAATTAACTGCTCGCTATTGCTCAACAAGGAGGGGTCTATTCCAAATCACTTAATAACAGAAACAACGGGAGCACCAAGACAAGGGACTGAGGATTTCAGCCAGTGTCTGAAAACAGAACTTAATCGTATTAATTTCTGTGTCAGGGAGCCCAAATTCAGGGGCAAAGAAAGGCCGGTGTCTGGGATGGAAGCTGCTGTTTGGGTGGAGGAGAAATGCAGAAGAAATTCAGCAGAGATTTGCTCAGGTGTTCATGGTGGGGGTTGATGATACGAGGCATCGCTTGGTCGCTCTCTAATACGGATCCTAAAATATGTACCTGTCACTTTGCACTAAAACCAGATTATTACACTTTTGTTGGGATTTATCAGATTGAGTACCTCTTTTCTGGGTGAACCCCTAATGGTGACAGATTGTCCCTGACCCCACCTCTCCCTGCAGGAGGCCTCCCCGCTGCTGCCCTTCCCCAGGTACCAGACTCTGCTCCTCTGCTACAACACGGTGGATTTGATCTCCTCGGGGCCTTTGTAAAACCCCACGTGGGTCCCAGCCTTGAAGTTCCGTTTCTTGAACTCCCCTGAGATCTCCAGGAAGGACCTTCCCTTTGTCTCGGGAAGGAAGAACCCAATGTAGAGCGCGGTGCAGACGCAGACCACCAGGAACGGGACGTAGCAGAAATGCCCGAGGCTTTTCTGAGGGGAGGGAAAAAAAAAAAAAAAGAAGAGAGCATGAGTGTCATTCTGTTTGATGACAAAGGGGCCACCAATCCCAGTGTCTGCAGGGACCAACTTTACCAGGGGGTAACTCTGTGGGCCCTGGTGGGGGCTCACACACCTGGGGCAGCTGCTCCCCAGCCCAGTTTGGGAAATTTGATGTAGCAAGAAGAGCATCTCAAAATGGCTTTTTCCATTTTTCTCACTCTGTGATGGCACAGAATGGGGAGCCCCAGCAGGGAAGGAGCAGGGTGGGATATTGTGGAGTTCTGCTCCCTTTTGCTGCAGGAATCACCTTCGGAAACAGTTCTAGGGTCTGGGCAAGGAGAATTCCATCTCCTCCCCAGGCCCAGCTGCTCCCAGCTGAGGGCAGAGGAGGAAAATCGGCCATCCCTGCCCCAAATTCCTCTGCTTCCAGCCCGACATCGGGAATCACCGCGGGAAACACGGAGGCAGTTCGGTTTGGGGGAATTCTGGGCACTTTCCTCACAAAGACACTTCCCACGTCAGGGCTGTCCCACTGCCTCTCTGTGGCTGTGACCCCCCAGCCCTGTCCCTGCCCCCAGTGACCATCCCAACCTTCAGCACAAACTGGGCAGAGCTGGGGGACACAGCTTTGCTACGGGGACACAGCTTTGCCACGGGGACCCACCACGATGAAGGGAAAGGCCGTTCCGACCAGGAACAGGTTGAACCAGAGCAGGGAACCACAGATCATGTACGCGGCCGGGCGGGAGAGCTGGTCAAAAATCTCAGTGGGCAGAACTCCTGTTACACCCGCTGGAAAAGGAGCAGTCAGAAGGTGAGTAATGCTGGAGACACTGTATTAATAACACTAACGAGCAGAAGCAACATGAAGTACATGAGAGCAGTGAATTAGTATTCAGGAGATTATTCTCGCTAGATAATAACGCCAGAACAAGTGGTAATAGAGAATTACTGCACCGGGGAATTTTTAGGTTAAATATTAAGGACTGGCTAATTATTCAAACTCTCTCACCTTAAAATGAGCTGCTGGGAAAGGTTTGGAAATCCACGTTATTCTCTCTAGGAGCCAACTGTGAGAGTGGCTTATTATTAATTCAGCCCTATGGCACTGGGGGGACAGGGACAGTCACTGCCAGCTCCTGTGGCACGTGATGCTGGCAGCTCGGTTCTTCTCTTCCCCACCTCCCTTCAAGCTCATGGAGCAAACAGAGCCCCACATCTGCTCACAGCCCAGCACACACACAGCCTCCTGCTGCCCCCCAACCACAGCAGCTCACGGGCTCTGCCAGGAGAATGCCCGTTAGCAGGTTACCCACCTCCCTTCAAGCTCATGGAGCAAACAGAGCCCCACATCTGCTCACAGCCCAGCACACACACAGCCTCCTGCTGCCCCCCAACCACAGCAGCTCACGGGCTCTGCCAGGAGAATGCCCGTTAGCAGGTAACGAGCAGGGTGAAAACTGTGCTGCCAGGTGTCGGCACGTGAATGATCAGGTGTCACTCTCTAGTGTTAGGAATTGCCTTGGTCTGAGAGGTCCCATAGCTCCTTGCACACATCCCGAGCTCCTGAGGCACCCAAAAGTTTTGGTGAAAACCCCTGGGGAACTGACCTGGTCCGATTCCAAAGCTGAGGATGTAGGCGAAGATGCAGGCCATGCTGAGGTAGGGCATCCAGCTGATCTGCGTCTGCAGCCACAGAGAGCAACGGGCACCAGGGAGGGCACGTAGGGTTATGGGCCACCACCAAACACCCCACTGGTACCAAGGGCAAAGCCCAACTCCATCCCCCTTAACTCAATCAGATTCGTTACCTGCTGGCTGAGAGCGACCATGAAGACCACGGCCCACCCTGCCATGAAGATGTATCCCCCCAGGAGCAGCGGCCTCCGACCGGCGTAGTCTATGATCATGTTCTGCACAGAGGAACACGGGGAGACAGAGCAAGATCTTTAACTTGTGTTTCTACTTTAACTTGTGTTTCTACTTCCCGCCTGCTCCCTCTTCCCATGTCAACACCCTGCGCCTCGCTCGCTCTACAGCTACTTTTAAGGATTTTGTCCAAAAAAAAAGAGGACTTGTTCGAAGGGAGGGCTCTGCTGGCAGGAGTCAGGGAGGGAGCGTGTTCAGGGCGGGTGGGAAGGTCCCAGCTGCAGCTGGACTGGTTCCACTCCCCCCAGCAGCAAGAAGTTTGGCTTTTCAGTGCTTTCAGCCGGCGCTGCGGACGCAGCGTGTGACAGAACACTCCTGCATGAACCCCCCGGGCCTGAGAGCTGAGGGCCGGCCCGGCTGCTGCACGGGGGGGGCTTCCCTGGTGCTAAAGGCCCCCCCAAAATGTGTAAGGAAGAGCCTCCTCCCGCCTCCGGGCTGCGTGTCACAGAGCGCGTTACGGGTCTCACACAGGTGACGGACGCCATCAGCTCACAGCTCCCCGTGCCGATTACAACATACGGGATTTTGGCCTGAGGGATTCCAGCCTCTCGGAACACATACGCTGCATAGAAATACATCTGGGGAGAGAGAGAAGAGAGGAGAAAGCCGTGAGGGAAAACACCTGGGAATACACCCCATTGCTGCCCCTCAGGGACCACACCGAGGACGACGACTGTGCCGGCACACGGGCTATTTCAACAGCACCCTCTGAGTCCTGCCACCAGGCACAGCCGGGCTTTGGGAACCGAGCACCTGGGGCCTGAAGGTCTCCACGCCGAGGACGACGACTGTGCCGCCACACAGGCTACTTCGACAGCCTCTCACGAGGCACAGCCATTGTTTAGGAACCAAGCACCTGGGGCCTGAAGGTCTCCACAGGTGGAGCAGACCACGGGTCCTCCTTCTCCTGTTAAACCCCAGCCCCTGCACCCGTGGCTGCCCCGCTCACCGAGTCGTTGCCGCAGAGCTGCATGGCGCTGCTCAGCACCACCACGCTCAGCACCTGCCACCGCAGGGACGGGTTCCTGAGCAGCTCCCAAGGGTTCTTGGCTCTCTGGCCCTTGGCAGCAGCCTGCTCGGCCAGCATCTCCTCCAGCTCCACGCCGAGGTCACCGCTGCCTCGGAGCCTCTGCAGGGCTGCAAGGACAAGGGAAACTCTCACCCTCTGAGCTTCACCCGCCTTTTGCCGGCTCTGCAGGGCGAACCTTCCTGATGGCTGCAGGAAGCTGCAGGATGGGCTCTGTGACAGTGGGGTCACCTTCACAGAGGTGGCCAGTTGTGGTTGTGAAGGATTTGGGGCAAAGGGAGTGCAAATCCCTCACCCTTGTTTGACAAGAGAGTATCTCCAACCCGTGCCCTTTCAGCAGCCGCGCTTCTGACACAGACCTTGGGTGACTTCCTGGGAAAGGCAGGCAGTTCAGATATTCTGGGTACCCAGTACATATTTCCCAGAACCTAATTCCAGCCGCGCTGGATACGGGGATTTATATGCTACAAATCTAAGTAAATCCCTTAATATGAACTGGCTGCAGATTTGGTCATGAGCTCTTCAACCACAATTGGTTTCACTTCACAGTTACAAAACATACTTGTCACTGTGAACAAAAGTCCCATCTTCCGACCCTGCCATTGCAGCAGCCTTCTGCAGGAAGATGTCTTTCAATTATCCCAATAGATCAAATTATTTAAGGTTATAGAGTGATCTTTAGTCTGGAAAGAGGAAGTGTTCATCTTTGGAACCTGATCTGACACTTCCTACAGGCAGGAAGTCGTGCCCAGCCTGTGCACAAGGGCAGGATGCACCAAAGTGTAGATTCCTCCGTGTCCAGAACTGCTGTGGTTGTTCACACAAACACACACCCAGCCACTGCCTGGGCACTGATTAGTGCTGCAGCAGCTCATGCAATTACAAACACAGTTTGTACAGACCAAACATGGTCCTCTGGTTTAGAAAACATTATCCTTGGGATCAGTGACATAGCCACGGTATTGGGCTTAAAGCTTTTCTGCTCAGGAGGCTGCCAGTCACCAGACAGGGTAGTTGTGTTGGAAAGAAGTCTGAAGGCTGCTTTGCAGCAAACACCCTGGGCTGTATTTAAGAATATCCAATCTTCTCAGTGTTTAGCTGCCCAGTCAGTAGGTCTCAGGTGCTCAGCGAGAGGCTGAGTCACCCTCAACTCACCAGAGATGCAGGATTCTTTATCTCCACGGTCGATCAAGAGGTATCTGGGACTTTCAGGGAGCCAAGGCAGAGCCGTGAGCTGGATGAGGGCAGGCACAGCATTGCTAGCTAAGAGGAAGGGCCAGCTCTCCTCCCCTCCTAGCAGCTCCCTGGAGGAAAAAACCCAAAACATACTTTGCTCAGTACATTTTACAACATGGCAAGAGCCCAGCGTCCTCTGCCACCTGTGGGCACCAGAAAGGAAAGAGGAGAGAGGGGTAGGAAAGAAACAAAAAGAAAAAGAGAAAGATTTAATAAGCATAATCTGGGCTTCTTGCTCTACATTACCTGAGTCCAACAACCTGCCCCAGCACCAGCCCCAGGGCTGTAAACGACGCCGAGGTCAAGGCCACGGCCCCCCTGAGCTTCTTTGGGGCACTTTCTGCCAGGTACATGGGCTGAATGTTCATGCTGACACCTGGGCAAGGCAGAGAAACACCCACCTCAGCTCGGAGGCCGAGGAGAGGACAACAAACACAGTCAACCACCTCACCAGATCACCAGCCTGACTCTCCTGTCACAGGCCGAGTAATGACTGATCTACCAGCACTTATTATTTACCTAAACCTTCACTTTCACTCTTAGTCATTGTATAAGCTACTAAACATACATTTCCACACTCCTAAGCAGTCGTGGATAATGACACTGAAACCTGCTGGGGCCTCACTTCTTTGGTCTGAGCACCAAATCCAAGGTTGTAAGTGATGCTCCCTCTAGTCCCCCGTTTTGGGGGGAAGATGCTATTTTAAGTCACTTGTATCAATCATTATTCCTTTGGATGAGCTTTTATAAAAGCTTTAACGTTGGTGCTTGTGCTGGTGAAGGAATGATAACCTTCTTACAAGCAGAAAGGGCTCAATTTTCAGCTCAATTTCTCCCAGGGCTGCCCTCCCTGTGTGCAGAGAGCACACAGACACTCTCACATACATTACACAAACAAATCTGCCCAATTATGCTTTTAAAAAAAGTCTTAGAAACGAAATATACAATCTGTACATACAACTTCCTCATTCATGTACATGTGTGTGGTCAGACCAGAGGACTAATTGCTTCAATGTCTCAGATCATTTCTACTTAAATATCTCCTGTTTCTAATTGCTGGTTGTTACCACATTTGCCCCATTGTGTTTCTGGCCCCGCCGTACCTGCGTTCACGCCGGTGAAAAACCTGCTGAGCATAATCATCTCAAAGGACCTTGCCATCCGGCTGAACCCCGACAGCAGCGCGGCCGTGATCACAAAGAGGTTGTTCAGCAGCAGGGACATCTTCCTGCAGGGAGAAGAGAGACAGCTGTGAGCACGTGTGTGTCAGGTTCATCCAGGTAACACATTTCACCTGCTGGATCCAACCTGCCACACCTGGGAGTTTGCCTCTGAAAAATGCTCCTTTTTTGAAACAGGTATTTTTCATCTAATAGTACGATCCTTATGAAACTTTTGTGAGAAAGTTTTCATGTGTCCCAGGAGGAATTTCTGTGCAAAACCAGGAAAAAAAAAAAGAGACCAGTAATTCTCTGTAGTCCCAGCCCTCTGCCCTACCCACCCTTCAGCAGCCAGTCTTTTTTTCTCTTATTCATGATGGGATAGGGTTTTATTCTAAAGCAGTCCAAGGGGAAAGCTCTAAACTTTTAACCGGATAAGGAAGCCCTGTCCTTTCCAGATCTTCACAGCCATGAAACACCTGGGCCGTGGGAGATGGTGTCCCAGCCCCAGCCCAAACCACAGTGGTGCTGCTTCATCAGAGAGGAACAAACCAGTGACACCACAGCGAGGAAAACTTTGGGGTCGAGAGAGAGGAAGAGAGCAGGGAACCACAGATCATGTACGCGGCCGGGCGGGAGAGCTGGTCAAAAATCTCAGTGGGCAGAACTCCTGTTACACCCGCTGGAAAAGGAGCAGTCAGAAGGTGAGTAATGCTGGAGACACTGTATTAATAACACTAACGAGCAGAAGCAACATGAAGTACATGAGAGCAGTGAATTAGTATTCAGGAGATTATTCTCGCTAGATAATAACGCCAGAACAAGTGGTAATAGAGAATTACTGCACCGGGGAATTTTTAGGTTAAATATTAAGGACTGGCTAATTATTCAAACTCTCTCACCTTAAAATGAGCTGCTGGGAAAGGTTTGGAAATCCACGTTATTCTCTCTAGGAGCCAACTGTGAGAGTGGCTTATTATTAATTCAGCCCTATGGCACTGGGGGGACAGGGACAGTCACTGCCAGCTCCTGTGGCACGTGATGCTGGCAGCTCGGTTCTTCTCTTCCCCACCTCCCTTCAAGCTCATGGAGCAAACAGAGCCCCACATCTGCTCACAGCCCAGCACACACACAGCCTCCTGCTGCCCCCCAACCACAGCAGCTCACGGGCTCTGCCAGGAGAATGCCCGTTAGCAGGTAACGAGCAGGGTGAAAACTGTGCTGCCAGGTGTCGGCACGTGAATGATCAGGTGTCACTCTCTAGTGTTAGGAATTGCCTTGGTCTGAGAGGTCCCATAGCTCCTTGCACACATCCCGAGCTCCTGAGGCACCCAAAAGTTTTGGTGAAAACCCCCGGGGAACTGACCTGGTCCGATTCCAAAGCTGAGGATGTAGGCGAAGATGCAGGCCATGCTGAGGTAGGGCATCCAGCTGATCTGCGTCTGCAGCCACAGAGAGCAACGGGCACCAGGGAGGGCACGTAGGGTTATGGGCCACCACCAAACACCCCACTGGTACCAAGGGCAAAGCCCACCTCCATTCCCCTTAATTCAATTAGATTCGTTACCTGCTGGCTCAGAGCGACCATGAAGACCACGGCCCACCCTGCCATGAAGATGTATCCCCCCAGGAGCAGCGGCCTCCGACCGGCGTAGTCTATGATCATGTTCTGCACAGAGGAACACGGGGAGACAGAGCAAGATCTTTAACTTGTGTTTCTACTTTAACTTGTGTTTCTACTTCCCGCCTGCTCCCTCTTCCCATGTCAACACCCTGCGCCTCGCTCGCTCTACAGCTACTTTTAAGGATTTTGTCCAAAAAAAAAGAGGACTTGTTCGAAGGGAGGGCTCTGCTGGCAGGAGTCAGGGAGGGAGCGTGTTCAGGGCGGGTGGGAAGGTCCCAGCTGCAGCTGGACTGGTTCCACTCCCCCCAGCAGCAAGAAGTTTGGCTTTTCAGTGCTTTCAGCCGGCGCTGCGGACGCAGCGTGTGACAGAACACTCCTGCATGAACCCCCCGGGCCTGAGAGCTGAGGGCCGGCCCGGCTGCTGCACGGGGGGGGCTTCCCTGGTGCTAAAGGCCCCCCCAAAATGTGTAAGGAAGAGCCTCCTCCCGCCTCCGGGCTGCGTGTCACAGAGCGCGTTACGGGTCTCACACAGGTGACGGACGCCATCAGCTCACAGCTCCCCGTGCCGATTACAACATACGGGATTTTGGCCTGAGGGATTCCAGCCTCTCGGAACACATACGCTGCATAGAAATACATCTGGGGAGAGAGAGAAGAGAGGAGAAAGCCGTGAGGGAAAACACCTGGGAATACACCCCATTGCTGCCCCTCAGGGACCACACCGAGGACGACGACTGTGCCGGCACACGGGCTATTTCAACAGCACCCTCTGAGTCCTGCCACCAGGCACAGCCGGGCTTTGGGAACCGAGCACCTGGGGCCTGAAGGTCTCCACGGGTGGAGCAGACCACGGGTCCTCCTTCTCCTGTTAAACCCCAGCCCCTGCACCCGTGGCTGCCCTGCTCACCGAGTCGTTGCCGCAGAGCTGCATGGCGCTGCTCAGCACCACCACGCTCAGCACCTGCCACCGCAGGGACGGGTTCCTGAGCAGCTCCCAAGGGTTCTTGGCTCTCTGGCCCTTGGCAGCAGCCTGCTCGGCCAGCATCTCCTCCAGCTCCACGCCGAGGTCACCGCTGCCTCGGAGCCTCTGCAGGGCTGCAAGGACAAGGGAAACTCTCACCCTCTGAGCTTCGCCCGCCTTTCGCCGGCTCTGCAGGGCGAACCTTCCTGATGGCTGCAGGAAGCTGCAGGATGGGCTCTGTGACAGTGGGGTCACCTTCACAGAGGTGGCCAGTTGTGGTTGTGAAGGATTTGGGGCAAAGGGAGTGCAAATCCCTCACCCTTGTTTGACAAGAGAGTATCTCCAACCCGTGCCCTTTCAGCAGCCGCGCTTCTGACACAGACCTTGGGTGACTTCCTGGGAAAGGCAGGCAATTCAGATATTCTGGGTACCCAGTACATGTTTCCCAGAACCTAATTCCAGCCGCGCTGGATACGGGGATTTATATGCTACAAATCTAAGCAAATCCCTTAATATGAACTGGCTGCAGATTTGGTCATGAGCTCTTCAACCACAATTGGTTTCACTTCACAGTTACAAAACATACTTGTCACTGTGAACAAAAGTCCCATCTTCCGACCCTGCCATTGCAGCAGCCTTCTGCAGGAAGATGTCTTTCAATTATCCCAATAGATCAAATTATTTAAGGTTATAGAGTGATCTTTAGTCTGGAAAGAGGAAGTGTTCATCTTTGGAACCTGATCTGACACTTCCTACAGGCAGGAAGTCGTGCCCAGCCTGTGCACAAGGGCAGGATGCACCAAAGTGTAGATTCCTCCGTGTCCAGAACTGCTGTGGTTGTTCACACAAACACACACCCAGCCACTGCCTGGGCACTGATTAGTGCTGCAGCAGCTCATGCAATTACAAACACAGTTTGTACAGACCAAACATGGTCCTCTGGTTTAGAAAACATTATCCTTGGGATCAGTGACATAGCCACGGTATTGGGCTTAAAGCTTTTCTGCTCAGGAGGCTGCCAGTCACCAGACAGGGTAGTTGTGTTGGAAAGAAGTCTGAAGGCTGCTTTGCAGCAAACACCCTGGGCTGTATTTAAGAATATCCAATCTTCTCAGTGTTTAGCTGCCCAGTCAGTAGGTCTCAGGTGCTCAGCGAGAGGCTGAGTCACCCTCAACTCACCAGAGATGCAGGATTCTTTATCTCCACGGTCGATCAAGAGGTATCTGGGACTTTCAGGGAGCCAAGGCAAAGCCGTGAGCTGGATGAGGGCAGGCACAGCATTGCTAGCTAAGAGGAAGGGCCAGCTCTCCTCCCCTCCTAGCAGCTCCCTGGAGGAAAAAACCCAAAACATACTTTGCTCAGTACATTTTACAACATGGCAAGAGCCCAGCGTCCTCTGCCACCTGTGGGCACCAGAAAGGAAAGAGGAGAGAGGGGTAGGAAAGAAACAAAAAGAAAAAGAGAAAGATTTAATAAGCATAATCTGGGCTTCTTGCTCTACATTACCTGAGTCCAACAACCTGCCCCAGCACCAGCCCCAGGGCTGTAAACGACGCCGAGGTCAAGGCCACGGCCCCCCTGAGCTTCTTTGGGGCACTTTCTGCCAAGTACATGGGCTGAATGTTCATGCTGACACCTGGGCAAGGCAGAGAAACACCCACCTCAGCTCGGAGGCCGAGGAGAGGACAACAAACACAGTCAACCACCTCACCAGATCACCAGCCTGACTCTCCTGTCACAGGCTGAGTAATGACTGATCTACCAGTGCTTATTATTTACCTAAACCTTCACTTTCACTCTTAGTCATTGTATAAGCTACTAAACATACATTTCCACACTCCTAAGTAGTCGTGGATAATGACCTGCTGGGGCCTCACTCCTTTGGTCTGAGCACCAAATCCAAGGTTATAAGTGATGCTCCCTCTAGTCCCCTGTTTTGGGGGGAAGATGTTATTTTAAGTCACTTGTATCAATCATTATTCCTTTGGATGAGCTTTTATAAAAGCTTTAACGTTGGTGCTTGTGCTGGTGAATGACTGATAACCTTCTTACAAGCAGAAAGGGCTCAATTTTCAGCTCAATTTCTCCCAGGGCTGTCCTCCCTGTGTGCAGAGAGCACACAGACACTCTCACATACATTACACAAACAAATCTGCCCAATTATGCTTTTAAAAAAAGTCTTAGAAACGAAATATACAATCTGTACATACAACTTCCTCATTCATGTACATGTGTGTGGTCAGACCAGAGGACTAATTACTTTAATGTCTCAGATCGTTCCTACTTAAATATCTCCTGTTTCTAATTGCTGGTTGTTACCACATTTGCCCCATTGTGTTTCTGGCCCCGCCGTACCTGCGTTCACGCCGGTGAAAAACCTGCTGAGCATAATCATCTCAAAGGACCTTGCCATCCGGCTGAACCCCGACAGCAGCGCGGCCGTGATCACAAAGAGGTTGTTCAGCAGCAGGGACATCTTCCTGCAGGGAGAAGAGAGACAGCTGTGAGCACGTGTGTGTCAGGTTCATCCAGGTAACACATTTCACCTGGTGGATCCAACCTGCCACACCTGGGAGTTTGCCTCTGAAAAATGCTCCTTTTTTGAAACAGGTATTTTTCATCTAATAGTACGATCCTTATGAAACTTTTGTGAGAAAGTTTTCATGTGTCCCAGGAGGAATTTCTGTGCAAAACCAGGAAAAAAAAAAAGAGACCAGTAATTCTCTGTAGTCCCAGCCCTCTGCCCTACCCACCCTTCAGCAGCCAGTCTTTTTTTCTCTTATTCATGATGGGATAGGGTTTTATTCTAAAGCAGTCCAAGGGGAAAGCTCTAAACTTTTAACCGGATAAGGAAGCCCTGTCCTTTCCAGATCTTCACAGCCATGAAACACCTGGGCCGTGGGAGATGGTGTCCCAGCCCCAGCCCAAACCACAGTGGTGCTGCTTCATCAGAGAGGAACAAACCAGTGACACCACAGCGAGGAAAACTTTGGGGTCGAGAGAGAGGAAGGCGAAATCTAATTTCCTATTAGTCTGTGTCAGTAACACTGGTTTTCTTCTGAAGAGACCTGGGGGTAGAGCTGTGTATGAAAGAGGTGAGGAGAGACAGACATTTTTCAGAGACTCAAGCACAGGGAAAAAAGCAACTGTGAAGATTTAGCTTCTACCTCCTGAAATATTTCAGTCAAAAAGGTGGATTCGGATACACAGCCTGTGGGATGTGACAACCTGGGATGCAACAACTGCTCTTTGCGAGCACCCTCTGTTTTTTCAGTGTCATTCCCATCAATTCCCACAGTTAATTTTGAAGAAAAATCCTTGGTCTGTTCCATCACGATTTCCTGTTTCAAAGGATGGCAGAAAACTGGGCACAAAACTGGTGGTGATTATGCCGGGGGTTACTGTGATCTGGGGCTGAGCTGAAATCCTTGTAGCTCTTCAAGCGAGGAAAACTTTGGGGTCGAGAGAGAGGAAGGCGAAATCTAATTTCCTATTAGTCTGTGTCAGTAACACTGGTTTTCTTCTGAAGAGACCTGGGGGTAGAGCTGTGTATGAAAGAGGTGAGGAGAGACAGACATTTTTCAGAGACTCGAGCACAGGGAAAAAAGCAACTGTGAAGATTTAGCTTCTACCTCCTGAAATATTTCAGTCAAAAAGGTGGATTCGGATACACAGCCTGTGGGATGTGACAACCTGGGATGCAACAACTGCTCTTTGCGAGCACCCTCTGTTTTTTCAGTGTCATTCCCATCAATTCCCACAGTTAATTTTGAAGAAAAATCCTTGGTCTGTTCCATCATGATTTCCTGTTTCAAAGGATGGCAGAAAACTGGGCACAAAACTGGTGGTGATTATGCCGGGGGTTACTGTGATCTGGGGCTGAGCTGAAATCCTTGTAGCTCTTCAGCTGGGTCAGAATACGAGGAGAAGGTAAGATGGGAAAAGAGCTGTTCCCTGTTGGGTTTTGAGATGCAAAATACTGCCCTATCTGCAAGTTTCTCAGCTCAAAATTTTAATGGCAGGTTGATCTGTGATAGAAAACAGGAACAAACCAGTGACACCACAGCGAGGAAAACTTTGGGGTCGAGAGAGAGGGAGGCAAAATCTAATTTCCTATTAGGCTGTGTCAGTAACGCTGGTTTTCTTCTGAAGAGACCTGGGGGTAGAGCTGTGTATGAAAGAGGTGAGGAGAGACAGACATTTTTCAGAGACTCAAGCACAGGGAAAAAAGCAACTGTGAAGATTTAGCTTCTACCTCCTGAAATATTTCAGTCAAAAAGGTGGATTCGGATACACAGCCTGTGGGATGTGACAACCTGGGATGCAACAACCGCTCTTTGCGGTCACCCTCTGTTTTTTCAGTGTCATTCCCATCAATTCCCACAGTTAATTTTGAAGAAAAATCCTTGGTCTGTTCCATCATGATTTCCTGTTTCAAAGGATGGCAGAAAACTGGGCACAAAACTGGTGGTGATTATGCAGGGGGTTACTTTGATCTGGAGTTGAGCTGAAATCCTTGTAGCTCTTCCGCTGGGTCAGAATACGAGGAGAAGGTAAGATGGGAAAAGAGCTGTTCCCTGTTGGGTTTTGAGATGCAAAATACTGCCATATCTGCAAGTTTCTCAGCTCAAAATGTTAATATCAGGCTGATCTGTGATAAAAAACATGTTCTCATGACTTTTAACTACAGTGGGTGTTGTGCTGTAGGGCTCATAATTCCCCCTGGACTCATGGAAGCTGCAAAGCTTGAAATGGCAATGCAGTGGCCTCTTACCTGCCCACCACGATGGCCATGGGGCCAGCGGCCAGCGCCCCGGCGAGCCCTCCCAGCGGGTAGGCAGAGACGGTGAGCGACCACAGCAGCAGCAGCACGTCGCTCTCCAGGGGGACGCCCGTGCGCTCCAGCCAGGTCTGGTTCATGAAGGTCTGGATGTACTGGGAGGGAAGGAGAGTGGTTCATAACCATGACTTGGAGATGAAGGACACTGAGAAACAGGAAGCTTTTCTTATTAATCTATCTGGTTATTCTGTGTTCATGCCTCCAAACCCTTGGTTGAAAAAGGCCTCCAGTTCTTAGATGTGTTTTTAACAGAGGGTTGAGAGTGTAAAACTGTAGCTGTTGAAAAGCTGTACTTGGTTTGTCTCTATATGTAGCTATCTTGGGTAACTTAAACATGTATTTCATGGGTCCAAGTTTGAATTTAAGGGCAAAAGCCAATATCAAAGGATGCAGGTTGGAAAATTTTAGAATTCGATTCGCTAAAGCAGTTGAAACAAGGCTTTTGAATAAATTCTTGTGACACTAGGTGCTGCTCAAGTGTGGCTCTTGGCAACAAAGTCCCAAACTTCAGGTGTGAATTATCCAGAGGGACCAACACATCCCTCCCTTCCAGCCCCCAGCTCTGCCCCCAGCAGCAGACCCCTGTCCACAGCAGGACCGCAGCACTCACCGCGGTGGGAGCATTGATGATGGAGATGTTGTAGCCGTACTGGAAAGTGCCTCCAATCCCAGCAGCACATATTGTCAGGATCAGGACCTTGCTCTGGAGCTGGAAAAGATGGAGAGAAAACACATGGCTTCCTCGCATGGAATAAAATGGCTCAACAGACATTTGCTCCATTCCCACTTTGAGTGGGGTGAAGTGAAGATCAGAACAGGCTACGAGTGTTGTCATAAAATGGGAGGTGCCAAAGACAGACAACCCCCCCCTCCCCTCCTCCCACTCCCAGATTTTTAAACTGTCTCCCTCTACTGCAGAATAGTATTAATTCATTGCCATTCACAAAGAATTTGGGACTCCTTTGTCCAAAGGCCCACAAATGTCTTTGGTTTAATATTTAATGTGTATGCTTGCCAGAAGTCAGTGCAAAACCAGTAAATACTGGTAGAGGCTGGTGTTATAGCTTCCATTAATTCAATTCATTACAAAAACCTGTACTCACGTGATGAATTATTCAAGGAGTGTTGCCAAAGTTTCATTTCTGCCTCATTTCTAGCTGAGCTCTACGGGACGGAGCTTCCCCATGGTACAGGGGATTTGGCCATTTATCTCCAGTGCATTTCTGATCCATGGCACGCTATTTCTCCTGCCTTTTCATGGTAATGACACAGATTTTAATTTAAAATAGAGTGTCTTTCCTATGCTGCTTCACATGTTGTACAGAGCAGACAATGTCTCTGCTGAACTGTCTCATCAGGCAGTTGTTCTCACATGGGCTCATGTTGAGCTGTCTACAATTGCCTATTCAGCCAGAATATCTTCTACCTCTCCAGTATGGTAATACAGCTGAAGTATGTGGCAGAGAGTGGGTTCTCTGCCATCTTCTGGTCTCCTGGAGGTTATTTCACCATCAGCACTGCCATCTCACGTGGCTGCTGTGCCTTCAGAAGCAGGGGCAGGGAGCGGGGCTGCTCCACACACATCCCAGGATGAGAGTGTTGGTCTAAAAGCGGGGTCTCTTGTGTTTCTGAAGGGTGTAGAACAGGCTGTCCTGGCTGACATGGGATGGAGCTGAGAGCCAGGCTTGCCAGCAAAACCCATGTGCCTTTTTTCCCCCTTGCAGCAGGATCCTGAACGTCACAGTATAAATGTGTGTCCTGCATCAGGACAGCACTGGGGCTGGCTGTGGAGAGCCAGGGACACTGTGCAGAAACTCTCCAAATGGTTTTGTTGACGTTTCCTCCTCTGCCACGTGTGGAAGCCTCAGACCACTACTGCCTGGACACTTTCCTGTGTGCCTCTGCCTTCAAATTGACCTACAGCTCCTGCAGAGCAGCAGAGCTGAGTGTGAGTAGCATCACATCTCCATGATCACCTCACCACCAGTGCCCATCCCTTCCGCCTTGACACCACACACCCCCTTGGCTGCTCTCTCTGTGTCACCCCCCATCCTTGTCCTTCTCAGTTCACACCTATTTTGTGCCTTTAGTTTCTCCACCTGTACAAGAGATCCTGTGCCTGGCAAACTGTGCCCTGATGGTGTCCTTGGACTGGGAGCACTGTCCCATGTCTCAAGACCACTCTGAGCTTGCTGGGGGCCCCTGGCCTTTAGCCTGTCACCTTCTGCACAATGTTCTGGGTGGCCCAGGGCCAGGATGGCCTTTGCCAGCCCCCTGCTTGCAAACCCCTCCCACTGGGAGCCACGCTCAGGCTTGGCTCTTCACCAGTAAGTGCAGGGCACTTCAGGCTTGTTTGTGTTTTGCCACATGAGTATGACCCCACTGACCCCGAGAAGAACTTAGATAAACCAGTGCTGGGGAGCTCTCTCTGCTCTACCTGCTTGTTTTCTTCTTACAGAGCCACCTACCAAAGAAAAGGAAAGTTTTGCTCCAAAATCACTAATTCAAATAATCTTGTATTTTTCCTTTCCTCAAAGCCTTTTCGTGTAAATAACTTCCACACCAGCCAAAGACAGGACCTTCTCCCAGGACAGAACTGAAGCCAGAGGGTTGCAGCCCCTGCAGCACGAGGAGGCTGAGCTCTCTCCTGTCCCAGGTAGAAGTGTCTGACTTGCTGGCACTTCCCCTGGCTCCACCACTTTCCTGTCCCATTACCAAGACCTGAGCTAAGGACTGCACACCTGAGATCTCTGCTCTTCCCAGTTATTCCAGTTCTCCAAGTGACAGAGTTTTCCTCTCCCTACAATAGCACATTTCTTGCTTTTTAACCCCAAAGCCTAGGGATGTACCACCCCTGCTCGTTTCCTCACTTTCATGACAGAGCCCATCCCCTACCAGGTCCTGTATGACGGAGCCCTTCAGTGGCCATGGGCTACAGGAGAACAGTTTGCTCCTCCCTCCAGGAGCCACCAGACAGTCCTGTGCTCAGAGCTGAGCTGCAGTTACGGGGTGACTTTCCCAAACCTTCTGTAGCACCCGGTCTCCGCGCTATTGCCCCAGGCACCGTGGTGGCACACAGCTGCCAGGAGAGCCACCACTCTGTCAGTTTTATCCCAAGACTGTGATGAGTTGGACAAAGAATTCTACAAGAATCTGATAGTACTTAGCCTTCTAAAAATTAAAATTAAAAAACTGATCTGTCAACAATAATAGTAAAATAGACGTTTTTTACCAGTCTCTGCAGCTTGTTCATCCTCTTTGGTAGGTTTTCCTCTGTCTGCCAAAGCCTCTGGTACTCTCAGCAGTGCTCTAAAGGATTATTTAAATCTCCAGCATAGGAATGTGTATTTAGTCACCCATTACATTAGGATAAGACACTTGACTTGGCAGGTGTTTTGCCAGCTGATTTACATTCTCCAAACAGGGCTGTACGTTCATTAGCAAGACAGTTCAATTAATTTTGTTGAAAGTACAGGACAGTTTGGGGAAATGATTCTGCGAGACCCAGAGCTGTCTAAATCCTCTGGAAGGCCGGTGTGGCTTAGGGCATGAATTCCCTCTCCAAGCATCTGGCACAAGTAGCGCTTGTCTGATTAAGCGTGAGCAAAGCAGGAGTAAACTACAGCTTTTTGTCTGGCTGTATTTGTCCTGGAACCCAATCTGGGATCTGAAAGACACACCAGGCTATTTTCCTTGGTCCTGCCAGTGACAGGAACGGGTGAAACCCAAACCTTTCAAATCCCTCATTACGCCAAGCCCTTTCGCTGTACTCCTGCCCGTGGCCTGGTGACACCCAGAGCATGGAGAGGGGACTGTACTCTGCTGCTGGGGACACACGGGCAACAATCGGGCTGTGGCTGACAGGGGACCGATGTGCAGGAGCCTGCAGTCCCTCTCCCTCTCCAGAGGCTGGCAGAGAGCAAACAGCAGCACTCACAGCACTTGATTTTGTCACCGAACAACCATCTCTGACTTTCACTTCACAGGAGGCAGAGGGCTTTGCTTTTACAGATGCCCTGTGACTTTTTTTGCTTCTAATATATATATATAATATAATATATAATCTGTATTAAATTATATATTATGGTTGGAACTAGATTATTTTTAAGGCCTCTTCCAACCCAAACTATTCCATGATTCTATGATATTAAAGTGCACATCACACAATATGTAACACATCTACACAATATGTAGTGTTGGAGGCAAACCCGGTGCTGAGGTGTGGAGAGGAGGCTGCTGGGGGAAGAACAAGTATCTGATCAAAACGTTCTCAGCTCATTTTGAGCTGTCACACCCCCTCGCACACCATTATCCTGCTGTTCTTTAAGCCTTGTTCTCCCCACAGCCTCAGGGGCAGAGAGAAGAGCCCTTCTGAGCCCAACAGGGGCAGATTAAACCAAGAACTGTAACTGGTTTTGTGCTTGGGGGATATTGATCAAGGAATTGACTGACCTTCCCCATAGCTGGTCACAGAGGCATGGTGGAGACGCCTTCGTATGATGGATTTAGGTCACACCCTGGGAGTAAAAAATTAAAAATCAGTTATTTTTTAATATCTTAGTTAAAAATTAAATAACTCTATGCATTAGAAGCCCCTCCTCTATCCCCAAGAGACTCCAGCTAAATTCTAATGAGTCGAAAAGGTTTCATCTCACAGTAATAGTGGCTTTTCCAGTGACTTTTCATCTTTGTCTTTTGGCTTATCTTTCAGTAGTGTGTTTTACACTATTCCCTTCTTAACTACACATCATTTAATTGGGTCAGAGTGGCTGACAGGCCTTGTGTAATGGGTTTGGCTCCAGTGGTAGGTGCTTATTGTTCCAGAAATGGTTCCCTTTCCCCTGTATGCTGCAGCAGTGACAGCCTTGCTGCTTCCTGTAAAATAAAAAGGAGCTCCCTGGTGTGCTCTTACAAATCCCAGAGATGGGGCCCAGCAGAGATGGAGGCACATTGTGCTGCCAGCAACAATAGCAAAGCTGCTGTTTCACAAAATGCCTTTAGGAGTAATCACGGTATTTTAACATCCTTTCATCCCACAGTGCCATTTGTGAGTGGCCTGACAGATTACAAAGTATTCAAAATAAGTGAAACTTTTTTAAAAAAAATCCATTGTCGCTACTCAACTTTCACTACACCTGAACAGAAATATAGACCTGTTCTGCATCACAGAAGTGTTCTCTTAGAAATGCTGAGTAGGGATGTGGTGCTGCATCAGCTGCTGCCACTAAGTGGCAGGAGAAGTTCAAAATTTCCTTTATTAGGCTCTGCATCAAACATGCCTCTGGCATGTGGCGGGGCCAGAGGACTGCTTCTAACAGCTTCCCAAACCATAACGTGTTCTCTGGGGAAATGGAGGTTAACTCTATGTATCTGTACACGTTCAGAGTAAGTGATGTATAGTTTAGGCAGCATGTTTCAAGAGCAGTAACACATTCAAAAAGGAGAGCTCTAGTTTCTTCCTGCTGCCTGCTCTGGATGAGACCAGGTTTGGGTAGATCTCTTCCAGGAAGAAAAGCACATATTCTGTTCTAGGCAAGAGCCACCTCCTCTTTCCTGCATCTTATAAGCAGGGAGTGCCCAGTGCAGGTCTGTGAGATGGAAGAAGCTGGCCAAAAGGACATTCCATACAGGGACACAGTCTGTATAAATGGGGGCTGGCTGGGATCTGGGATCACTGCTCGGGATGTGCTGGGCAATCAATTGTTGGGTGCTGAGCAATTGCATTGCATCACTTTACCATTAATTTACTTTCTCTTCCATTACTATTCTGTTAAACTATCTTTATGTCAACCCATGAGGGGATCCACCACCCTCTTTCCCTCAAATACTTATTAATTGACCTCAAACCTGCCATAATCAAGGTGAAATATGATGCACAAGCATGGAAGACAAGTTTTTTGAAGAATGTGATGGCAGTCTCTGCCTGTAATTATCTGCCTGCCGGAATCAGCAGTGATCCTGCCATTAGGAAAGACCATCAACACATGCTCTTTGATCTGCCATGCACTGAGCTGTCCCTGTATTTTAGAGTGCTTCACCCCGAGATCATCTGGACCAAGTGCAATTACACTTCAGGAGGAGAAAAGGGGCCTCATTTCCCTCTGGGAAGCTTGGATCCACAGGCTGAATTCAAACTGTAGATTGCAGAAGAGATCTGGAGCTGCTGGTTGCTGGCTCTCTCCCAAGCTCCAGCCTGGCTATTTCTGTAAACCCTTCTCTCTTTCCTGTAAGAACCGTCACAGTGAAATATGAAATACCTCTGTCTGCTTGCCCTGACTCTTTCAGGACTTGCTCGGAGCACAGAAGACAAACAACATCATCTACAAACAAGCAGCTTTCTCAATAAACATCCAGCAGGACTGCTGTTTTTATGGGAATGCAATGTTTATGGAACTTAGCTGTTAAAATGGATTTTCTGTGGAGGAAATGAGTGCCCTGCTGTGACACCGCTATTCTCAGTTCACTAATGTTGCTTAGAAAAACCCCACAGTTTATGTAAGTTCAAGACACTGTGCAAGAACTTCAGGAAATGGGCTTCATTGCGAGGTTTCTCAGGGAAGGGACCCAGTGCTGACAGAGCTTCTGCCACCACCCAGAGGCACTGGGATGCTGCCCAGTGGAGATACAGGGGAGCCAAGTCCTCTGAGGACACGGGGGCTGATGCAGCCAAGGGAACTGGCTGCTGTTGGATCAGCACTCTGCATTTCCATCCTCCTGATAAGCCTCTCTGGGAAAACTGAGAAAGCCCAAAATAATACAAATAACTGAAACACCCTTTTCTCGGTCCATCGTGAGCTGTAGGCCATGCTGCAGCTGAATTACTGCCTTTCCTCCCTTCTTTGTCTCAGATCCTGATGCAGACGTTAGCTGAAGCTGGGTGACCTGAAGGCCAGAGAGAAGAAACTGCTCAGCTCAACAAAATCTCTGTCCCTGTGTGCAGGAGAAGAGTGTTCAGACTCTGCCAAATGGCAGTTAATGTCGCTGAACGTTCCCATTAAAGGACAGGAAAATATGTGCAACAGTGTCCGAGTGTCAGACCCAGCCTGAGCTCTCATTTAACACTCACTTCAAGTAGAGAAGTTCATTAGAGCTGTCCCCGGGCTCACTGAGAGGCACCTGGACTAGGACACACAGACCTGACTGGGGAAAATCAAAGGACAAATACCATTTCTGACTCCTTGTAGGGGTCTTCAACACCTGACGGCGTGCTCAGACCTATGTGCTGCTACCGTGGGCTGAACATAGACCACTTTGTATAACAAACAAGCATTGTTTTTCAGTTCTCTTGTTGATTTGGCCACAGCACTTATGAAATGGATGTTACAAAATAAAGGCCCTTGAAGGATATTCCCCGCTGACAGCTGTGGGAGGTGACCTGTGGTGTAGAGGACAGATCACAAGGCAGAAGAATTTAACAAGAATGATTAAGCACTGGCAAAAAATAACTCTGCAAAGAGACAGATGTTTTGTTGCTTGATGTCTTCAACTCATGATCAGAAGCTGTTTTGGCAGAGGTGCTTTATTTGGATATATGATCAGGCTTTGCTCACAGAGGGTTAGGTGAGATCGTCTTTCTCACGATATGCCAGATGCAAAGCTACAATTTGAAGTAAAAAACATAGGAAATAAAAATAATATAAACTTTGATTTACAGCAAACCCTGTGCAAACCACATGTCCTTGGAGGGCTGCGCTCTAAGTGCTATCTTTAGTTTCTTCCTAACAAACAAACAAATAAACCCCCCATCCAATTCTGTATGATTCACTTTCTCCTGACTTTAGCCATCACACTGTAGAGTTAGCTGATTTGGGACAGGAAATCCTTCAATGAAGGAGAAAGAATTTTTATATGGCCATTAAACATAAAAAAGTAAACATTTGGAGTTCCTGGGGCAGTTATGATTACACAGCTTATCTTTGCACAGCGGGTTCACGGAGCCTTCTTTCCAAAACTGGAGCAGAAACTCTCCACAACTGCTCTGTGGTGGATCTGGGCACCTGCTGCCCATCCACCGAGGGCAGAGTCCCAGAGCTGAAATAACCTTCCAGGAAGGTCCTGCTGGCCTCCTTGCAGGGGAGCTCAGTGCTGCTCTCTCTGAACCTGTCCCCAGTGCCAGTCCATCAGTCAGGCAGCAGCCTCTTTTACACCAGGGCTATGAGGGATCTCAGGTGTAGCGTGTCCTGGGGAGCACTGGGGTGGATGAGACCTTGAACAGAACTTGCAGTGTCTCGTACCCTGGTGGGGGAGGCTCTGGGAGTGGGTGGTTGGGGGTATCTATGATTTCAAAGAAAAGAACTGGGGCTGTGCTGGAGGATGGAGCATTACTGCAGGCAAGGGGTGGCCAGGGAATGAGCTCTCTCCACTGTGTGCCCTGTAGCCCCGCTGGAGGAGGTATCTAGATGTCACCAGGCCAGGTATGACTTGTCACAGCAGGGCACGTCGCAAAAGGGCATCAGATGAATTTACAAACAAAATGCCAGTGGCGTTAAAGAGCAGAGGACACGTCAGCGGCTGGACACTCACCAAGTGGGTGGCTGGGGGCTGGTCCCCTGCCCCATCAGCTTCCAGAGGGGCTGAGCACCCCTCTCCAGGGCACCACGGCTCGTTATGGCCGGTGCTGACACGGCACACGGCTCCTTTCATCCCGCCACCCCGGCGAGCGCTGCGCTGGGCGAACCGGGGGCTGCCGCCTTCCAACAAAGCATCTGTTTATTCTTGAAACAATTATCAAGGGCAGTTAGATCTTGAACTCATTACCGAGCCCAAAACAATTATGATAAAAACAAGTTCCAGATGGGCTCAAAAGGAATTGTTTTTGTCTTTACTAAATTAGAATGGATTCCATGTCTTCAAGTTCCTCTGGCATTTATGGACAGGAAACATGAATTACACACACAATAATTTACTACAAACAAAAGAGATGAACACTGCAACAGCCCATTTATCTTTGCTCATGTGCCTTCTTGAGGTTTATGTGCTGCTTAACTCATGGGGGGATTTAATAGCTTTCTTCTTTGTTTCCAAACTCGTTGCTATTTTGGTTTGCAGAAACTGAGACAGGAAGCTGTGGAGTTTCTGTTGCGGGGTTAAGCTTACCTGCAACCCCAGGAAAATGCTTGTGTGTTCCTTAAAATCACCTCAGAAATAGGGAAAACAAGAACAGAGGTAACAGGAGGGTCCAGTAGTGCTCGGTCACTGTGTATGTGCAAAACCATTCCCTTTCAGGAAATATGTATCTTTTTAAATCAAAGGCCAGATGAACTCACAGCGGTGAGTGTGCAAGACACACTAGTTCTTCTTTCCTGCAATATTTTCTTGTGAGTGGGTTTGTGGACTGTAAACGTTTACAGCACAACAGGTTACTACCACTAAGCCTGCAGATGCAGAAGGGGTAAATACTGTCTGGAAAAGAGAGCTGCCTCTGGCACCATCGTGTTTCACTTCTGTGAGTGACCTGAGCACAGGTAACAGATGGGAATTCTTCCAATCTGTTCCTCGGGCAGCTCCAGGAGCCCCAGACAAAGACCTTTTCCAAAGTCCATCCAAAACAGGCTGAAGTCTGGGCATGAGACATATTTTTATGGAAACTCTGAGTTTCTGCTGCCTTGGGTTTTGAAACTGATGCTGCACATTGACATGAATTCAACTGCTCCCAAAAGGAAGAGGAACCCAGAAGACAGCAAGCAGCCCTGGTACGTCACCGCTGCTCAGACCTCTGCTTCCATCTGCTCTGGGTCCCTGGGCAGGGAAAGGACAACAGGATGAGGCAGGAGGAAATCAGCAAAGAAACTCCGGAGTAGTGGTTCTGTTCGGGCAGGCCCTCATGCCTTCTTGCAGCTGAGACAAAGAGTTTGGGTTTGCTTTTTTTTTTTGGCTTTTAGTTAGATTCCATGATTTGCTAGAAGGCGGCATGTCGGCACCGCTACAAAGGTATAAAATGGGAACTCAGCTCCGCGGCCAGGCTGATGCGAACTTGTGGAAGGACGTAATTCCCCAAACCCATAAAATGTGACACGGATTGCAATAAAGACTAAAGCTGCCCCTGGGCGTACTGCTGTGCATGAAGTCAGCTTGGCTGAGCTGAAGGGAGTGAGGTCATGGGCAGAAAGCAGCCTGGGAACTGGTGGTGTCACTGAGATTTGTTTGGCCTCTTCCAGTGCGAGAGGGTGAGCTTCCCCATCCATCTCACCACTTCTCCTTCTTCGCCCCCAAGAATCTTAGAAAATAAAACCTTAAATAGAAGCTGGGACAACTAGAGTTCTCTGGGTTTGGCTGGCAAACAAGGGAAAAGAAGAAAAATGAGAAACTGATGACTTTTTTTTAGATTTCTCGCAACGCATGATTTGTACACAATCCTCCACAGGAAGTAAGTGGGATAGATCATGCAGATTCTCATCTCTGTGGAGACAGGGGACCCCAGCTCCAGGACGATGACCTTCCAGCAGAGAGGCTCCCAATGTTCATCTCCAGCCTCAGTTCAAACAAGGAAGGGGCAGGAATCACAGAGCTTGAATTCAGCTTCTGGCTGGCATTGTCCACAGGCAGTGAGAGCAGATAGGAAACCTCTAATCCCTCCATCCAAAGCAGCGGGATATTTATTAATTTCTTTTATTTGTTATTCATTGACTCAGAGTTCTTCAACTCAGTTGCCCTTTCTGCCAGGGCTGCGATCTCTGTGGGGCATTTGGGCTAAAACAGCCACATAAAGATGGGCAGCCCTTCTCAGAGCCCCTGGCACTCAGGAGGAACCGTCCCTTCCCTTGTAAGCTCAGCTCTTCTCACCTGCCAGAGCCCTCACATCTATCCCAGCACCCCAGCTTCTCCCCAGACACCTTGCTTTAACCCCCCATCCCCTTGACGTATGTTAAAAGGCAGAACATACTCTTGAAAGGCAGAATGTGTTTCAGAATATAGAATCTCTCACTAAGCAAGAGCAAAGAGCTGTCAAAAGGTTACACAGCCTTGTGAAACTGGACACTTCGTATAAACAATAAATGTCTTGCTAATTAATATACCCTCAAAGAACAGAAAGCTGCTAACTAGGGAACATCCCTCCGCAGAAGGCGCCGAAACCAGCTGGAAATTGGATGGCTGCTGGATGGAACATAAATTTAACAAAGATTTGCAGTAACAGGGGAAAAGGTAAAGGCAGCAGCGGGAGATCAAGGTCACCAACTCAATTAGAGTGACCAGACCTACCCCCCCTCCCCTACTGGAGCATGCGCACACCAATTAAAGGACACTAAATGAAAGCAAGAGGCTGTACTAACCAACAGAAATTGGTAAGGTAAGGTGCTAACCAATAATTACAATTAAGGGTGTGTATTTCTGTGTTTTGAACTGTATAAATATCGGGAGGAGGCTGTAGGCCGGGGTGCCAGCTCTGTGGGTTACCCCCCAGCGCCCACCTCTGCAGAAACGATGGAAATAAATACCTCCACTCTGCGTGCACACTGGCGCCTTGCACACCGGGTACGCCACCCCGCCTCGGCACAACACGCTCATCCTCCGGCCGGGCTCTGTTCTTCATCCCAGGCGGCGGAAAACACACGCTCCCTTCCTCGCCGGTGGCTCTAAAGGGCCCTGAGGCCGGGTCAGCCTCCTCCTGCGGGAACCCAGGCCCGGGCCTGCTCCCCGCCCCGAAACCTGGCTGGCAGTAACCAGGGCGGGCGGCCCCGGAGAGCGCCGTCACGGCGGGCGGTCAGGGTTACGCAGGCCTTGGTTAGAGCGCCCCTCGGAGCGCGCTGTGTCCCACCCGCCACAGGCAGGCGGGGAGCGGGGCCAGGCCGCCCGCTCTCCCCTCAGCAGCCACCGCCGCCATCACCCTTCCGCCCCATCCCCGTCAGACCCGCCCCGCCTATTGGCCCCTCCCAGCTGTCACTCAACGGGACTGCCCGATGCCATTGGCTGCAGGGACTCGTCCCGCCTCCGATGGGCGGTGCCCCAGGGGCTCGCCCCCTCCCGGCCCGTCACCTGCTGCGGCGGGTCCAGCCCGGGTTGGCGGCCGGTGGAGGCCGAGGGCATGAGGCGCGCGCCCATTGGCCGGCTCGCGCCGCCTGTCGCGTCGGGATTGGCCGGGCGCGGTCCTCGGGGGCGTGGCCGCGGCGGCGCGCTGGGGGGTGTGTGTTAAAGGGGCCGCGGCGCGGCTAGACGCGGTGGTCGTGCACCATGGCCTACCAGGGCTTCGCGCAGGAGTACCTGGGCATGCCGGCCGTGACGCGCGCTTACACCACCGCCTGCGTCATCACCACCGCCGCTGTGGTGAGGCGCGAGGGGTCCCTGAGGGGGGAGGCTGGGTTACCTCAGGGGGGGCCGTGGCGGGAAGGCTGGATTACCTCAGGGGGTGCTGTGGTGGGGAAACCGGGGTTCCTGAGGAGATGACTGTGGTGAAGAGGCTGGGGTCCCTGGGGGCGAGGCTGGGTTACCTGAGGGGGTGTCATGGTGGGGAGGCTGGGTTACTTGAAGGGGAGGCTGGGTTGCCTGAGAGGGTTACCTGAGGGGGACGCTGGGTTACCTGAGAGGGTGTCATGGTGGGGAGGCTGGGGTCCCTGAGGGGGAGGCTGGGTTACCTAAGGGGGTGCCATAGTGGGGACACCAGGGGGCTGGATGGCAGCGGGTGGCAGCTGCTCTGCCTGTCTCTCACAGCAGCTGGAGTTCATCACCCCCTTCCAGCTGTATTTCAACCCTGACCTCATCTTCAGGAAGTTCCAGGTGAGGCCTTGTCCATGTGTTGGGGCCCTTCTTGTCCCTTCCCAGAGAGGGGGGTGTGTGATAGGCTGGGCCTAGGGTGTCCTGCTCCCTGGGGGGTCAGGGAGAGCTGTAGGATCCCAAGGGGCTTCTTTCCCACTACTCCAGCCTTCTCTGGTTGACAATAGTGGGGTCGCCACCATGGTGTCCCCCCTTGTCACAGATGCCTGGATGGAGATCACTTCTTCCAGCCTCTCCCTGCCATATGCCATCTTGGCATTTCCTTTTTTCTGGTACTCAAACCTTGTCTTTCCCCGCTCTGTGATACTGAGTGAGATGTTTGACCAGACAGTTGGGCTGGGTGGGGGGAAACTCAAACCTTGTCTTTCCCCGCTCTGTGATACTGAGTGAGATGTTTGACCAGCCAGTTGGGCTGGGTGGGGGGAATTTATTATAGGGGGGCTTTATTGTAGAGTGGCATGAACAGGGATTTACTGTGGCTCCAGGTGCTGAATTGTGGCTGTTTGTCCCCTCCAAAAAACCAGGGGAATCTTTCCCCCACCTGGAGGAGCGAGGTTCTCTCATGTGGGCAGTGGAGGGAGGTCCCACATGCAGGTGCCTGGTGTCCTGTTATGGTGTGAAGCAGATGGATGCATGAGTGGGTGTCCCCAGTGGATAGGGACCTTACACATAATGGGGAGAGACCTGTCTGTCCACCTCCTTTTCTCTCTCCTCTCTCTTCTCTTTCAGATATGGAGGCTGATCACCAACTTCCTCTTTTTTGGGCCCCTGGGATTCAGTTTCTTTTTCAACATGATATTTCTGTATCCTTTGGTCTCAGTGAAGCTCTCTGCTCCCTTTTTGGCTTAGACGCGATTTCCCCCCTGTCCGTCTTCCTCCTCGGCCTGACCTGTCTGGGCAGCAGTCTAGGGCTGTGGGTTCTTCCCTTGGCTTCTTTCGGTCTGAATTGAAGCCATTCCCCAGGCAACTGTGGCCACCTCCTGCCCCCTCCATCTCTGCTTGCTGTGGGGCAGGGCTGAAGAAGCTGGCCGTGCTGCTGCGGCTCATGCTGGAGAGCAGTGCCCGTTCCTGGGGGGAGCTCTGGCTGGAGCAGAGCAGATGCCTCTTTCTTTCCCTGGGGTCAGTGGTATGAGGTGAAGTCTGTGCTGTTCTGCTCTGGGGCTTGGACACCTGGCTGACAGCTTCCTGGGATGAAAGAGCTTGCAGCTGGCTTATTCCCTGTGAAGTCGTGCTGTGGGGACACGGGGTGGCCAGCTGTTAATTTCCTATACTGCAACCCCTCCTTCTCTCCCGCTCCCAGGTACAGGTACTGCCGCATGCTGGAAGAAGGCTCCTTCCGTGGAAGGACGGCTGACTTCGTCTTCATGTTCCTCTTCGGAGGGTTTCTCATGACAGTATCCTTTTGAGTTAGTTGAGGTTCTTCTGGTGTCTTCTGAGGTGCTGTGGATAGTTTGGGGCTGCTAGCCAGGCTGTGTTGTGTGCTCTGTAGCAGCAGTGCCTGCTGAGCAGTGGTACAGCTGTCTTGTGAATCTCCTTGGTGCCATGGGGCAGAGCACCTTATGGTGCCCCAGACCAGCCAGGTTTGTGGCCTGAGGCCTGGGAGAGCTCTGCTGAGCACGTGGTGCTCTTCGGTGATGGAGGGCCAACTTCTGGCTGTGTGGCACAGCTTATGCCCCTTGTCTTGCCCACCCCTGGTCTGTGCCTCACCCAGAATGCCTAGAGCAGAAGTAAAATACAGGAAAATCTGCCTGTACTTGTGGTGGCGTTTATGGAAGTGAAGAGAGAGACTGTCTGAAAAGCAGTTGTTCTGCTCTGTGAGAAGCTGTCCAGCTGCAGCAGGGCAGCGGTGTCTGAGCTTGGGGAGACTGTCTGAAAAGCAGTTGTTCTGCTCTTTGAGAAGCTGTCCAGCTGCACCTTAGCTGGGGAGAGTGGGAGGTGGTGCACAGGGTGGGCAGGTTTTTCCTTGACTCGATAGTTTCTAGCTATTTGGCCTCTTTGCCAGCCTGTTTTTCCTGGGCCAGGCATTCACCATCATGCTGGTGTACGTGTGGAGTCGCAGGAACCCTTACATCCGCATGAACTTCTTTGGGCTGCTTAATTTCCAGGCCCCTTTCTTGCCCTGGGTCCTGATGGGATTCTCTCTGCTCCTGGGCAACTCCATCATCATCGACTTACTGGGTAAGCCAAAGCTGGTGGGTGCTGGGAACAAGGGCACTTTGCAGCCACTTTGCTACATCCTCTGGTTCAGCTGGCAAAGGAGTCACAGCTGGGCCTGACCTTGGTCACATCTCTCCCCAGGGATTGCTGTGGGTCACATCTATTATTTCTTGGAAGATGTTTTCCCCAACCAGCCTGGAGGAAAGAAACTGCTGTTAACCCCTGGCTTCCTGTAAGTACAGCTGATTCTTTCTGGGCTTTGCCGTGTCGCTCCCCAGCTTGGGTCACTTCTGCAGCAAACTGGTCTGTGCCAGCGTGGGGTGACCACAGAATGCAATGGCATGCTGATAGGACCTCAGCTCACCAGTTTATGCCTCTGCTGCAGAAAGTGCTGGCACTTTGCACGTTATATACATACACAGGGGCCATAAAGCAACTGCTGGTACCTTCAGCTTTGCTACCTGAACCAGAGCATTCTTACTGCTCATGGAAATGCGAGATGCTGGTAGGATTTTTTTTCTGATGTATTTCTGTAGTTTAATAAAGCAGAACACGTTCTGCTTCATGCTGAGGCTCAAAGCTGACCCAGAGATCAAGGAAGGTACTGTCACACGTCGAGCTGAGCCAACAGTTTGTGTGGCACAATAGGGGGTGGCTGTGACACAAGCCAAGTCCTGGGAAGAGCTGGGGTGTTCCCAGGAGGGCTGGGGTTTTTCCATGCCCTCAGCTCCCTGTCCTAACCTGCCTGCTCGGTGGGACGGGCATGTCCCTTACCAGGAAGATGGTATTTGACACACCTGAAGAGGATCCCAACTATAACCCTCTCCCTGAGGATCATCCAGAAAACCAACCTAGAGACCAAGACCAAAACCAGCAGCAGCACCCACAGTAACAGAGGACTTCATGCTGTGGCCAGATTCCTCTCTCCCGGCTGGACTTACGCTGTGGCCCAGAGATCCTACTGGAATAACACCAGTTGCCATTCCAATGTGTGATGTCTCGCTGTTTGTACGGGTAACTCCTCTTCCCCTGGTACCCAGCGGTTCCACAGGGCCCTGCATGTGAGAACTGATGCTCTCAGAGGTGTTGTAGGGACAGGGGCTGGGAGTTGTGATGGCTCCTCAGTTACCTGGGGGGGAATAAGTATCAAACGGGGTGTTAAACCAGTTACTCCTCCTCTTGCTGTTAATGACTCGCTGTGTGCCAGATCACTCTGTACAAAGACCAATGTTCTCGGCTCTCGCTGTTTGTGAGACCTCTTTGTGGGCTTTCAATGAAGTAGAACTCCCTGCTCTACCATAGTAGAATGCAGCTCAGCCTCTTCCTTTCCTCCAAGTCTCCCACCCCTTTTTTCAGTTCTTGTTTCCAAAGAGTCTTTACATTAAAATCTTTATTTTTCAGTTGTGTCCGTTTCTGCCAGGGGCAGAGGCAGCAGTTCACCTGTATTCGTTAGGACTTTGCTTAAAACCACCAGGCTGTTTGCTTGGGCTTTTCTTTTTTTGGTGGGCAAAGCGAAGTCCAGGTTTGCTGGACTCTTGTGTCAGCAGGAGAGCAGAGCATGGGGAAGGTTGGGGGTGTCTGCTTGGAGACAGGGATTTCTGGGAAAGGAGAGGGGACGGAGCCGGACACTTGAGCCAGGCAGGGACTGGAAGTAGCACTTGACACTGGTAATAAAGGCTGTCTGCACGTGCAGTGTCATTCCACTCTTGTTGAATTTTTTTAGTTCTGCAATATAAACATCTGAATTTGAGAACAAAACTGAAGGAGCTAGTCCCTGCCAGGGACAGCTGTACTGCATGGGGGTGATCGTTGTTGCTAAGGCAGGACCAGACCTCAAAGCCTTTGGAATAAAGCTACAAACACTGTATCTCAGGACAGCTGGGTTGGTGACGTTCCGTCTGCTCAGCTGGACAAGCCTCTGAACTACCACCAAACTACAAAGAGAAATGTGAGTAACCAGCATCTGCTTAGGAAAAATGATGCTGAAGCCTTGTGGCAAAGGAAGATTGAACGCCAGCTCCCTCACTCCCACCTCCTCCTCTGTGGGCTTCCCATGAAAACACCTTTTTTTTTGGTGAAGACTCAGACTTTATTTGAACAAGTTGTTTTGCTGCACTTCTGTTTCCCTGTAGGAAGAGGATGAAAGAACTGTTCAGATGGTGATCTTCCAGAAGAGACAGCAGTACCAAGGGCTAAGCAACCTCAGATTCAGCAGGTTCAGGACCTAGTAACACAGAACCGGTGCCTCAACCCCTGGAAAGAGTTTGTTTTTAAAGTCTGCAGATGTTCTGTTTTAAATTGCTTCTGAGATAGGACTCTGAAATGCAAAAGCTGGGCTGTGCTTTTAGCTGGGAGACCAGATTAAGGAGTCGTGATTGTCAAGCCAGAAAGCTACTCCTAGCCATTCCCTACCAGTCCCAATACATGGAGAAATTGGATGAAGTTCTTTCTGGGACCTGGCCCCCTGAACTATCCTGGTTTCCCACCTTCTGCTTGGAGGGACAATTCCTACAGTGTCCCTGGGGCTCAAGGAGCAGCAGGAGGTACTTGTAAACCTGCTGGGGAAGCTGCAGCCCTTGTGTGTCTGTACCTTGGTGTGAGCTTCAGGGTTCTGGACCCACAAGCTTCACAGCAATTCAGAAACCCTACCACAGATGCTAGTTTAAGGCTGCAGCAGCTTTGTGCTTGTGTTGGTCAAGATGCTGCTTGCAGAAGTACGTAACCGTAACAAAGAGGCTGAAGTGTTTTTGGGAAGAGTTGAGTTTTTATGGCCGTGTGGCAAAATACATGCTCTACATGGGAGGCCCAGCCGGAGCCCCAGGTTTTGTCCTACTTGCTGGAATAACCTTTCAGCCTCTCTGAGAAGGACACTGCTCAGGCACAGCAGCCCAGGATAAGGCTGCAATAATATTATTGCTAAAGTGCAAGTTTTTGGTTAAGTTTGCAGACTTAACATCTGGAAAAAGTTCCCTCCCACCCAGGAATCTGAACTGGCTCTGCTATTACTCAAGTCTAAACATGATAAATTAAGGCCGGAAAGTGGGGTTTTTGTGACTGTGCTAGCAGTGTGGGTGGATCAGCGAGGATCCTAAAACCTACTGCCTTTCTCCTAAGGGCCTGGAGGTAACGGGGGGGCTGCCAGCAGAGCCTGCCCCCTCCCAACGCTCCTCCATCCTGGCAGTGAGAGGCCAGAACTCTATCAAAGAGCTGCTGGACCTCAATGGCAATGTAGCCTCCAATTAGCTTTATTTTAAGCAAGCTTGCATTTTTTTTATCTCACTTCAATGGATTTTCTGTTTTTAAATTCCCCAAAGACAGACTGATGCTGCAGTGCCAGGGGTATTTAAGACACCCACTCTGCTGCGGGGGCTGACAGTGACCACAGCAAAGCCCCTCGCTGAAGAGAAACTGCATCTCAGTGACTGCAACTTCTGCACCAGTTCAGAGACTGTTGTTTCCCAGATGCAGCCTTCCCAGCAGTAAAAGGGTTCCCCACACACCAGGCTGGTATCTGACAAACAAGGGTTAAGGTTGTGACTTTAGTGACATCACTGTACCCTTGTCAAAGCCAGCTGAACACCCCATCGAGCTCCTGACAGGACTCTCTCCTTTAGGGAATCATTTGCTGCTTCTGCTTTTGAGTCTCATTCTCACCTTCCCCTGCAGCAAAGGGTTTGGGGCTGCTTTATCTGTTAGAGTAAAGCACTTGGTTTCCACCACACTTCAGGAAAACTGAAGGCATGTGAGTGTGCAGCATTATACCCAAAAATGTTACTCTGAGGCCACGGGACTGCTCAGTTAACTAAAATAGCACAAAATATGGTGAGATTTGCTATTCATTCAAACATACTGAACTCAGCCCGAGTAGTATGCATTCCTTTTATTTAAAAAGTTGTCCTAATAGTGCATGTTGCACCTATACAAAAGAATCTTTACACTGTCCACACACAGGTATATAAGGGCTCTGAGAGCTGCCACAGATCTGGGCCAGAGCAGGCGCTACCGCAGCGTTCCTGGTACGTGGCATTTAGGGGTTGGGGACAGAAGTCAGCAGTACTGGGAACTCTTGGCAAGTGGAATGTGTGTCCCCTTCAGGGACAGAAAGACCCCTGCCAATCCTAGATCCATGTGGGGAGAGGAGGAGGGATAAAGTCTGTAGGAAGAGCACCAGTGTCACCACGGGAAGATTACCAGGCTGGAGCAGTATTGGCCAGACGTCTCATACGCCTGCAAGAGAGAGAAGAGAGGTACAGTGAGTGCTGTGCTACCATCACATCAAGTCTTACTAAAACCAATGCTTTTGGGGAGGCTGCCAGAGCTTTGTGAACTCTGTAGACAGGTTTGTTGCCTGGACAGACTCCCCCAGTCACCTGAGAATGCCCCTGTTGAAAAGGCTCAGACACCGTTCTCAGCAACAGCTTTTAGTGCTCTTGTGCTCATGAACTTGGGTTGAACCAATCTGCACTGAAAACTATTCAGCTGGCCACAGCCAAGCAGCAAAACAATTATGAAACTGCTAATCACCGGAAAAAAAAAAAATCCTGGGAAAGAGCTGAGCCAGCATATTTACTCTTCCCACAGTGAAAAAAAATCCTGGGAAAGAGCTGAGCCAGCGTATTTACTCTTCCCACAGTGTATCTATCTTTTGGAGAGATTCTAGGAGTTCATTTCTATCTGTGCTGGGAGCAATTTCACCAAAGAGGAGGAAGTGCTCTCGGAGCACATCACACACCGCTCGGTGGGTTTCTCTGCAGCAGAGCTCCTGCAGGAATCACAGCACCCATCCCGTGCAGCAAATACAGCAGCATCAGCCAGGCCAGAGCTGGGAGCTCACCCGTTCCTACATCTCACAGCACTGTACCCTACACCCCTCATGGCAAGACTTTACGTAGCAGGACAGTGTGTGGAACTCCAGTATTTTTGATTAATCGAGCTCACCCGTTCCTACATCTCACAGCACTTTACCCTACACCCCTCGTGGCAGGACTTTAGGTAGCAGGACAGTGTGTGGAACTCCAATATCTTTTTATGAATGCCTTCCTATAGAAACAAATCCCCCTGCACCAGCAGAGAGCCTAGGGAAAAGAAAGCAAAGGGAACAATACAAAGGAAACTTTGCTTCAGGCAGGAGATGGTTAAAGTAGAGATGTCGATGTTTGTGGAGCAAGGTGATAACAGTTTAATATCCTGAAGCAAAATGAGTTTCTGTTGTGGTGTGCAAGTTTGAAATCCTGCCAGCTGGCTCTCAGTAGGGAAAGACAAACATCAAAGCTTTTAACTTCTGTCTTAGAGACGGGCCAGGAGGAGAACTGTCTGAACGAGTGGCAGCACCTTGTATTTCTGTCCTGGTCTCTGATCTTCTTCTCCATCTCGGCATCTGTGAGGGTTTCCAGGAGAGGACACCACTGGTCAGCATCCCCCGTGTTGCGAATGGCGATCTCCACAATCGGCAAAGGGTTCTCGCTGCAGGGCAGGGCAGAAGGCAACAAGGCAACATCCATCACTGCTCCCAGAGCAACTCCTCTGGGCTACCAACCCAGACACAAGGACAACAGAGCATCATTTACAGTGTTTCAGGCTTAAACATTCATTCTCAGGGCAGTCTAGTTCCCAGAAGTACACCGGGGCCTGATGGTTACGATTTTGTGGGGCCTGAAGGTTCTGGGAGACCCACTAGGACCATCTCCTTTCACCATCAGGGAGAGGTTTGTCCAAGCAGCTCTGGCTGACACAGTTCTCTCCCACAAAGGCCCTGACGTAACTGGCTGTTACATTCAAACCCAAAAAGCAAAGGCAAAGTTCATCCCAGTTTATTAGCACCGGGAGAACTTCTCCCAGAGCAGCAGCTGAGCTGGGACTGTTGACAGGGCTCTTTCTCTCGCTTTGCCCTTCCACAGCTCTGAGTTCCCAGCTGTGGTTTGCCCAGTGCACCCCTGACAGCTCTTCCCTGGCAAAAGTCTGGCTTTCTGGGAGCCTGACAGAGGGACAGGCATTGCTTTCTCAGTTCCCATGGAAAAGGCAGTCTTTTAGGACCTGCTGGTGCAACCAGAGGCTGTAGCTACTCCCTGCACAAGCAACGAACACCAGGCTCATGGAAAAGGCAGTCTTTTAGGACCTGCTGTTGCAACCAGAGGCTGTAGCTACTCCTGTCCTGGATCACAACATCTGCTCAAGAGCTCATCTGCCCCGACCAGCTGTATTGTCACACGCACAAAAATATTTACTGCTTCACTGGCCACTTTTCAGTAAAAGTCAACAGGAACTGACCAGGAGCAGCTTCCCAAATATTGACAGAGGAGCCGGAAGCCCAGCATAAATACAGAGGAGCCTCAGAATGTAAATATTTGCTTTGAATTCTAGAAAGCAGCTTGGCCTGAGCAACACAAAGTGTGTGTGTGTGAGCAGAGCCCTTCCACAGGTGTGTGGGGACATGGGCCCCCTCCCTGGGGACATGCCTCCCTGCAGGGATTGCAGGCTCCGGGCAGCCCCCTCCTTCCCCCAGGAAGGAACTCAAGTGCTAATTGCCATGGGAACAGACAGCCTCTGCATCAAAGCCATTCATCTAGAGTAACAGCTCTTCAAAGTAACGCTACAAATGAAAAATTAATCCCGAGCCCTTGGTATCTGATCCTGGGAGGAAGCTCCGGTCAAAGCTACTTCCAGTTCTGATGACATCCACTGAGCAACACTCAAACCCAGGAATTTTATCTCAGCCCCAGATTGCTGCACATTCCAGACACACCGCTACCTCATTTACCACACTTAACCCTGAGCCCCTGCTAGAACTGAACGGGGGGTGCAAAGCCATCCTCGTGTGCATAACTTAATTGCAAGCCAACTCAGATAGCACACAGCATCAGATACAGCACTGAATCAAAGATAAACTGAAAAAATCCTCCCTCATCTCCAACCTCCAAAGACAGACGGCTCCCTCTCCCTTGTCATTTTTTGATGAAGACAACAGTGCCTGGAATGCACTGTCAGCTGTGGGATTCCCAGCAAGATGCTGCCTCTCCTTGGGACCAGGCCTAGGCAGTAGCATCATGGACGTGCCAACAGGGCAGGGAAACCCCTCGGGCATGGACATGGGTTTGATGGGGGAGAACCTGTGCCATCATTTGGGTCTCAAAGGCAAAACTCTGGTATGAAGCGCTGTGTGCTGCCACAAGAAACACTTGGTATTGAGATGTGACACGTTGTAGCACACCATCCCCCTGAAAATCCCCAAAACATCAGTTACCTGTCTGCTTCCAGCCCTGGGCTTTCAGGCTCTCCTTGTTTTGTATAGAACAGCCCAGCTGAAAGAACTGCCCTGGCTTTCATCAACCAGCAGACAGTTTCACCTCTCCCTCGGATGATTAAGAGGCACATGACTTCTCAACCCCCCAGTCCCCCGAGATATTAAGGTTCTTTTGATACATCTAAAGCAGACCCTTTCCTTACATCAGTGGAATGACTTTGGAGCAACCACCACTCCTGTGGTTTGGGAATTCAGGAACTAACCAACCACACAACCCAAATATCATTAATCACTGTAAGGTTTCAAAAGTGTTCCTTTGCTGGGAGAAAAAGGGGAAGAGGAGGGCATGTTTGTGCTATGACACAAACCAAGGTTTAAATTAGATGTTTTTTCCTCCCTGAACAGCTCATATCTATGTACTTTGTGCTGTTGGGCTTCCCTTCCTAGTTTTTGAGTCTCCTACTTGCAATACTGCAACAGCCTAAAGAAGGCCTGAAACCTGTCTGAACTACCCCTAAAAGGAAACACTGTCTAGTAACTGTGGCCACAGAGATGTTTTTAGAGAGAACAGTGTGAAGTTGGCATTAATCTGATGTGTCTGAGAGCGCCTGGGCAGCACTGGCTAAAGCCTTACTTGCTGTGAGTTATGAAGACTGATAGGAAGCAAAGACAAAAAATAAGCCCCCTTGCCACAGCTGACACGTACAGATTGATTTCTGAACTCAGGTATCTGCAATATGGGGAGAAGCATCAGAAAGAGGGAGAACACTTAGTGTGCACATTCAAAGCCTGCCTCTGAGACACCAAGTGACAAGACTTAGGAACAAATGCCCTGTAGGCTTAGGCAGTATGCTAAAATGTTGTCAAAGTAACTTAACTGGGAAGGTAATTAAATTGTGAGTAGAAAAGAGGGCTTCCTGGCCAGCATGGTGTGAGCAGGGCCACCTGGCTGCTTCAAGCTCCAACTCCTCGGAACATTCAGGCAACAAGGAATCCCACTAAACCTTCTGGAAATGAACTGCCATAGCTCGCGTAAGGCACAGATTTAAGTCTACTTCATGCTCCATTTTAGAGCCAAGTTGTTGCTGTGGAATATTTTCAGGATAAAAATAACCTCCAGAGGAAGCAGTGTGAGGTTAGTGGAAGAGCAACTGGTCCGGAGCACATCGCGGCCCGTTCTCCACAGAAGGCTGAGCGGATGGGAAACCTTTGGAGAGAGGAAGAGGAAGGAGCAGAGCTCACAGCAGCAGCAGCTGCCCCACAGCCTCCAGCTCCTCCTTGCTTCACCCTGCAACAACCCACTTCCCTCTCCCTAAGGTGGGACAGGGCTGGGCATGTTCCCCTTTGCTGCCAGGTGGGTCATCCTCCTTCTCTGAACTGACCTCTACAGAACTGGTGTCAGCAGCACCATTCCCTCCCCTCGGCAAATACATCATCTGCTGAACTCTCCAACTTCCTCCACTGTCACCACGACCTGAGGGCAGAGACCCTCCCAGCGCACATTAAGGGGTAGTCAGAGCCTGCAGACTCAGCAACACGCTCACCACAGAGCGCAGCGCGGCACAACTGGAAACGATTATCCTCAGGAGACAGGCTACAGAGCTGACTAATCAAACCTGACACTGCTGCATTCCAGCTGGGAGAAGGGCCTGTGATCAAGCCAGCTCTAACGTCCGCCAGGGGAGAGAGCCACAGATTCAATCAGTCTTAGTTCAAAACAGCACAGCTCAAGACAGCGTACGGCCCATGAAACAGAAATGTATCCAGAGTTCATCATTAGCATAGAAAAGGGAGACACAAGATATCCAGTCACTGCTAATTACAATAGCCTTTCATTCTGTGGCAAAAGCTGACATTTCATCAGTATTTGGTCCTGGAACGTATTATACACGAAAGGGCAAGATACTGAGTACGAGCACAAGTAATCTTAAGAGGACAGAAGGGACACAAGCCAAAAGGACCCATTTCAAATGAAGCTTTCTGCATCAGGTCTGCTCTTCTAGCATCCATTGATGCAAACCCATGAAGTACAAAGACCCCCCCACACCCACTGGAGGAAGATGAGGGTTCTGTACCTGAAGGCATATGTCTTCTGGTGCCAGCTCAGCTGTCCCCGGATGCTGTAGGCAATAGTGGTGACAAACTCCCCACCCAGGCCGAGCTCCGAGCACAGCTTCAAGGCAAACTTCTCTGGGGAATTCTCCTTCTCTGACATGTCCCATTCAAACTGGTCTACAAGGGAGATGTTCCCCACGTGGATGTTTAGCTGCAGACAAGGGAAGAAACAGGTCATTTGTTTCCATTCTCACAACAGATTGTCAAATGTAACATAACTGAGGAGGAAGAGGCTGGAGAAGAGAAGCAGAGAGGTAACTCCACTGCATCTGCAGAGCTCCTTAACTGAATTCTTAATTCCAGTAGCATGAAGACAACTCAGCTTTGCTGACCAGTCCAGTTCTCCCAAAAGGACTCCACAGTGCTTTCACTCAACTATTTCATCATTTCAGGGGCTGGCACATGAACATTTAGTAATCTGCCACCTTCATTCCGTTCTCAGCACAAAGGAAAAAACGCGATCTGGACACGGGACTGGAATTAAGAACTCCTTTGCTCTGAGGGAAGCCTTTATGCTCCTACTGCCCCATCACATAAACACAGAAACCCGAACGGTTCAGCCCTCGTTCCACTGCCTTCCTGTATTACCTTAATAATAACCCGTTGGTCTGACTGATCTTCTAGGATACTGTCAGTTGGGTAGGACTCAATCTGCTGTCGGATGGCAGAGGCAATAGCAGGGACAAAGGTCAGAGGATTCAAATCCAGGTCATCGCAAAGAATCTCAGAGAACATTTCTGGGGTCATTAACTTTTCTGATACAGAAGAAGAATGAAGAGACACTGTTAGCTTTCCTGCAAGTCAGTATCTGCCACTTACAAAATACACAAAACTAATCCCACAGTGTGTCGAAGGGAATCCCAAATGCACCAGGTTTTCCTTTTACAAGGGTGTTTTGTATCAGGTTTGTGATGATGTGCACGCTGACACGGGGACTTAAGCCTTCTTCACTCGCTCCATGGGGACAGCACAGCTATGGTCTAACAACCCCCACACATCAAGCAGCCACACACATTAGCTGTTCTGTATTCAGGGTGCCCCAGCTAAGGGGCTGAGCTGAGGATCTGGGTCAGGAGAACATGCCCATTAAACCCTTCAGATGACATGTGTCCAGGAATGACTGCAACACCTGGAAGCAGCAGAGCATTTGCTCAGAGACATAAGAGCTGAATACAGTCCAAAGTGGGAGAGCTTTAAAGCTCTGTGTATGTAATGCAAGGACACACACAGACACTTATTCTTGCTCCCTTTTCATATTTGGTGATGGACACAACTATATCTCCCCAGCCCCAGGAAACTCTCCCTCCTACATACCATTCATGTTCCACGTAAACGCATCTCTGAGTTTCTGCCCATCAATTTCCATATCAAGCCTGATTGGAACCAGGACCTCCGGCTGGGATGCATTCTCATGGATGACTGCTGGGTCATGGTCATCAAAGCTAATGCAAAGAGCAACAACACGGTGTATGCAACGAGCACATGGCACATCTGGCATCCACAGAGGGAAGGCAATGTCTGTTGGGAGCAACGCCCACGCTCCAACTCCCTCATCAGTCTTTAGACTGACTCTCAATGCAAGCTCACAGGGCTATAGCAATCAATGTGTTTATCACCTTTTATTACATCTATCATAATACATTCCTGAAAATAAAACTTACTCATGAGTGAGCCACAGCAGTACTTTCCATTGAACAAATTACATCAAAGTTACTGGAATACTTCAGCAAGAAGAAGCCTGTTGTCCTCTGCAGAGAGGGTCTGCAGGCTCCTCAAATGACAACTGCTCAGCAAATCAGCAGAAAGGAGAAGGAACTCATCAGGAAAAGAAGGAACCGTGTTCCTGATGAAAGGAAAGCCTCCTCTCTGAGCCCCGGCTGGCCGCTGTGAGGAACAGCCTCATGACATGCAGTCTAACTAAGAACCTCCAAACAGCAACCTGCAGGTCTTTTGTCAGTTAGAGATGAATCACAACATCGCGTTGACTCATCAGCACTACCCTGGCAGTAGCAGTGTCCACTTTCTGGAAGCAGGAAGCTCTCTTACCACAGAGGGAATGTCCTCTTCTTATCCCTGCCCATGCGGTTTCTGTTGATGGTTGTTGAGCACGGGACCGCATCCAGGTGGTGAGAGCTGTTGGGCAGGGTTGGCACCCACTGGTTGTTCCTCTTTGCCTTCTGTTCTCTGAAGAAGGAGACAGTGTGTTAGACTGCAGACCCTCAGCACCACTGCTGTTACTTAAGGAAAAGTTTAATTTTAAACTCCTGCTACTTTGTTCTGGACCCCTCAACAATACTGTTCCACACTGGCCTCTGGGAAGCCCAGTCTCCAGCTCAACATAAATCCAGGTGGACTTACAAATACTAGGTTCATATTTGGATTTTCTATCTATATAAGGACTACTGAGAAACGTGAGCTTTCCAGAAGGCAATACGTGCAGAGAGTGTGTTCTGCAAAACATCTGTTACAGATGGAATGCCGTAATTGAAAAAAGAGCTGTATCATCAAACACTTAGGTTTTTCTTCCTCTCGTATGTGGGCAGTAACCCAATCCTTATGGTCTGGAGATCTTCATTTGTCCAACACTGCAAACAATGGTTAGCACAGACTGACAAGAACCCCCCTGCTTGATGGCCTGTGTTTGTGCAATTTCTGGTGCTTGGTGCCCCAGCTACATCTTCCAAGCAGCTCCGTTCCAATCCCGGCCCTCCCCAGGTTACCTGAGGTAGGTAGGAGGTTCTGTGCTGATGGACACCGCCTTATACTTCTCATCGTTTCCATCCAGGATCTCTTCCACTTCAGAGGCCTTCAGCAGCGTCACACTGGTGGCTAATGTCGTGTAGCCATGATCTGGTACCAGGAAAGATGGCAATTAACATGGAAAAGTACTAGATAGCAATACAGCATTAACAGGCTGCTCTCCCTGATGCTACAGGAGGGACTAAAATAGGTTACCAAGAGGTACAAGTCTGTGCCCCAAAAGCCTTTTGGGCTTCATTCATCTTCTCACAGAATGACTCTGGTCATTTCTGTTGTGAAATTTACTTAAGGTCAAAAGGAATGCTACAAAAACAAAATTTCAAAAAAAATAGTCCTCAAATCCTCATAATCATTAGATCAATTTTAAATCTAATGTGCTTTTACTTAAGCAAAGGAGGAGAAAAACAATTCTTTCCTACCCTGAGTTACCCTCGGCAATCACATGGTTCAGCTCTGCACCCCTACATCTGCCAAAATGATGTGAAATCTCTTCCACAGCCTTCTGGGAGGAAAAGCCCAGAAAGCAATAAATCCTCCCTGGGCTTAAAGGTTGGAAACAGAAAGGCAACATTCACTAGAAAAGCTGATAAGAGCTGGGAAAGGGGGAGAAACCTTCAGGACAGGTCTCACTGAATTACAGAGACCATCTGCATTTGAGAATCCCACTAAGGTTGTGAGACAGAAGAGTCTGGCACGTGATCCGGGTGCACAACCAGGGCGACCACAGGGAGAGATCAGAGGAAGAGGATGAGACATTAATATATATTGTCATAGCACCCAAGGTCACAGTTGGAGATCCTTCCTCTAGCACAGCTAAGAATAACACGCAGATAAGACTTACATCTTCTGGGACTGTGAGACCGCTGATTTTCTGGTGGAAAAAAAAGAAAAGAAAGCAACAGGTCAGCAGGGTACTTGGAGGAAGGAGACTTAAGTCCAGAACGAACCCTTTATTTTTGTTGTGCTTTAGTCTAAAGAGTGTACAACAAATCACATTGCTAAGAAATTTAACTGCTTGTTATTAGTCTCCCACCAAAAACAATCCCAAGGCAGCTAAAGTCTCACTGGGGCAGTCACATCAGTAGCAACACACGGCAACAAACTCTGGGAGGCACAAACAGTCCTTGCAAGAAGCAAAGTTAAACAAAGACACCCATTTTCAATGGGGCATCTGTGCAACACTCCTGCCTGTTTGACAAGAGACAAAAATGCGCCTCTTTGTCTATAAAACTCAGCTGGAACATGGCACTGGTTTAGAGATCTGGCTTTTGCAGCCAACCCCAGGAAAGCCATGACGGATGCTTCAGTTTTACAACAGTTTTGGTCAGCTGCTGTTTGGTGCTGGGCTGAAGCAGGAGGTGCCAGTGCCACTGCCACAGAGTGCCCCGTCACTGGGGCAGTCGCAAGTGGTTTGCACAGCCCTAAAGGCACACAAGCTCCTGAATCGCCAAGGACAGGTTTTTAAGGCAAAAATTTCAGATAAACATTACTGGGAATGTTTGCTTCTCACCGTGTGAAGAGGCCACTATCTTCTTCCTTTCTTCCACCGTGGCGAGTCGCCTCCAGAGCGAGGGGTATCTCTTGTACAGGGAACCCCGAAACATGCGCAAGTAGTTCCCCACCTGCAAGAAGGAAAGCAGAGAGGTGGCCTGGAGCTCCAGTAGGGCCTGGTATCCTGCCTCAGAAATTTTTAGCAGGAGCTGAAACAAATTCAGTTCTTTGTAGTGATAACAGGAACCTCTTAAGTGCTTTTTTTTGTTTGTTTTCCATGACTGGGTTTGGCATCGTAACAGCACCACAACTTTTGTGGCAATACAGAAACCCAAATTCTTATCAGCACTTATTTCACTAGCCTGATAGGAAAACACTCACATCCACTGACAATAATCCACGTAGTAGGAAAAAAGCCCATTCATTTTCATGTATTTTTGAACAACCAAACCTTTCTTTACTTCAATTTCTGTCGCCGTGCACAATGCTCAGCAGGAATTCAATCAGAGCAGACACCCAGCTCTCCAGCAGAGATTATCATGTTTCCTTTGAACCTTGGTGCCATCTAGACATCACCAGAACACAGCAAATGCCCAGGGACTTGTATTTCGTTTTAAATCCTTTGAACACATAGAAGGTGATGGCTGCCAATAATCCCCTTTCAGATTGACTTACCATCAGTAAAGCAGTTCTGTTCCTCCTGGCACGAGACCCTCACCTGTGCTGAAGGCTACAGCAGGACTTGCTGCACAACAGAACTACTGCTGGGCTCCCAAATCAAACGTTCTGACCGGTTGTACGCCGGCAGACCGCCACGCAATAAGGGGTTCATTCCTTGTTTGACTGACAAGGCTCATTTTGATCTTAACGTCTGTTTTCAAGCAACTTTTAATTCTATCTGTTGCTCTATGGTGCTCATCAGCAGACAGAAATTAATGGTGGACGAAAGAGACAGCCTTTACCCCCCTCCCTACAGCACGGTGACCTCACAGGTTACTGACTGCACTTATAGCTCTTCTGTCAAACTTTACACTTCACACCAGAGCGTGAGGGGCCTCGTGCTCAACCTACACAGCTGGACGAAAGAGACAGCCTTTACCCCCCTCCCTACAGCACGGTGACCTCACAGGTTACTGACTGCACTTATAGCTCTTCTGTCAAACTTTACACTTCACACCAGAGCGTGAGGGGCCTCGTGCTCAACCTACACAGCTGGCCATTCAATTTTCCCAATATTCCCTTTTTTTTTTTTTTTTTGCACCGAAGCAGGGGAGGGAGGAGCTGAACCATTACTTTTTTTTTTTCTTTTTTTCAACCGCGATCATTTCCCCGGTGCCGAAGCCCCCGTGTTTCTTGTTTCAATGAGGCTCCCTCACCGGGAGCGCCGGTCCCAGCGCGGCTGAGGCGCCGGGGCAGACCCCCCGTCCGGCCCCCGCCTGCGGGGGGGGCAGAGTAGGCCGCAGGGGCCCGGGAGACCGCCGCTCCCCGCACCGGGGCTCCCCCGGTCCCCCCAACGCCTCCCCCGGCCCATCCCGGCGCCCGCGGCCCCCCGCAGCCTCCCCCGGGCCCCGCCCGGGGGGGGCCCGCACCTCGGAGCCGATCATGTAGAACTCGCCGTCCTCCTCCAGCTGGAACTTGACGGGCTTCTGCCCGAAGGTCTTGCTCAGCGCCATCATCATCATGGTGGCGGCGGGAGCGCCCGGCGTCCTGCGACGGGGCCCGGGCGGCCGGCGGCGGTAACGAGGGGGCCGGGGCGCGGGCGGGCGGTGGCGGTGCGGCCTAGTCCTGCCGCCCCTCCGCGCATGCGCCGGGCGCGCCCCGCCCAACCCCGGCCCCGCCGGAGGGGACGCCTCCGAGGGGGCGGGCGGTACCGGGAAGGAGGCGGTTGATTGGTGTATAATGGCTATAAATTAATCCCGCGGGGCGGATATACGTACCGACAGCACGGGGGGACGGGGGGTGTATGGATGCCACCAGCATCCTGGCCTGTGTCAGGAACAGCGTGGGGAGTAGGGCCCGAGAGGTGATTGTCCCCCTGTACTGGGCACTGATGAGGCCCCACCTCGAGTGCTGTGTCTAGTTTTGGGCCCCCTACCATAAAAAAGACATCGAGGTGCTGGAGTGGGTCCAGAGAAGGGCGACAAAGATGGTGAAGGGTCTGGAGAATAAGTCTTATGAGGAGAGGCTGAGGGAGCTGGGGGTGTTCAGCCTGGAGAAGAGGAGGCTGAGGGGAGACCTTATTGCTCTCTACAACTCCCTGAAAGGAGGGTGTAGAGAGATGGGGGTCGGTCTCTTCTCCCAAGTCACAGGCGACAGGACAAGAGGAAATGGCCTCAAGTTGCGCCAGGGGAGGTTCAGGCTGGATATTAGGAAAAAGTTTTTCACTGAAAGGGTTATCAGGCATTGGAATGGGCTGCCCAGGGAGGTGGTTGAGGCACCATCCCTGGAGGTGTTCAAAAGACGGGTTGATGTAGTGCTGGGAGGTCTGGTTTAGGGATGATGCTCCTTGTTTGTTGTGTGGGGGTCTATTTTTGTCAGTTAGGTTGACGGTTGGACAAGATGATCTTTAAGGTCCCTTCCAACCTAGAAGATTCTGTGATTCTGTTTATGGTGCGCTCACGAAGGGGGGCCGGCACCGAGACCCCTGGGGTCAGGGCACTGGCCACCCCCGGGGGTCCCCGGCCGGGGCACGGGTGGGTTGGCAGACGGGAAGGGAAGAAACCAGCCGCACTCCCTTTGTTTGGTTCTTTTCTCTTTTTTTTTTTCCATTTTGGCATAAGGTTATGTAGCAACGAGGGGTGTGCAAAGAGCTGGAGGGGGAGGAGGGGGCTGTGGGGGGGGTCAGCCCCCAGCCCGGTGTGCGGGCGGACCGGGCAGGCTGGTGCGGGACCCGTCAGTGCAGTGGAGAGCCGCAGGGGGCGGCGGGGCAGCGTCCAGCACTGGCACCCACCGCCGGGGGGAGAGAGGGATGGAGGGAGGGGGTCCCTTGTCTGTACACAAATCAGTACAAAATCCTACCGCGCGCTGGGGATACACGTAAAACCGGGAGCGGGGCAGCGGTGGGGCCCTGGCCCTCACCCCGGGGCCCTGGCGGGGTGGCCCCGGCAGCAGCCGCACGTCTGTGTCCCTCCCCAGGCAGTCAGTGTCCGCCAAGGCCCAGGGGGTGACTCCGTGGAAGCCTTCCTCCTTCTCCTCCTCCTCCCAGGCCCACATCTGGAGTGGCAAAGGGCTGCTGTGAGCGATGTAAACATAGGAAATACCATCAGGTCACTTCTAGGTGATGGGGTCCGGGTTAATTAGGAGAGCGTGATCCCACTCCAGGCTGGCCTGATGGCTTCGGGGATGGTATTGCTGGAAGAGTGTGGCCACATTAAGGGTTCAGTGGCCGCTCTTGCCCATAAAGAACGTGGCAAATGTTTTTATATCGATAGCAACTGAGACTGGGGCTGCTGGAACTCAAGAGGAGCAAACTTTGGTCACTTGTGGCAGACCCATGGCGTGCCAGGTGCTGAGCCTAGGAGGAAGCCAGGAATGGCAGAGGGAACCCTCTGTGTGGCTGCTGGAGGTCAGGGTGACGAAAGGGGAGCACGGAGGAGGCAGGTGCCCCCCTCATCTGAAGGAGTTGGAGGAGGGCGTGCAGCTGAAGAAGTCCTGGCTGACCTGGCGTGGGTAGCCCTCCAGCACCTTCACCTGCACTGGATCGAACTTCCAGTAATCACGGCCCCTCAGGAAATAGGCAAAACCTGTGGGTGAGAGAGGAGGGGTCAGGAGAGACAGGCTGGGCTCAGCTCAGAGCTCTGCCCTGGCGTTTTGTCTCCTTGATGCCCTGCAGCATGTGCAGGACCAAAAGAGAGCCTGGAAGAGGCAGGAGATGCTGCTGGATTCATTTCAGCTGAACTCAGCTCTGCAACTTGATGCTGCTTTAGTTTTGATGGGAGAGTACACAGGATTTTGTTTTACATTCCCTGTGCTTTTAAATACGCTGTACCCAGGTGGTGGCCCGGCCCTGAGGGGGCAGAGGACAGCTGGAGGGGGCTGGTGACAGGCAGCTTGTGACGTCCCACTGCAGAGCATCTGTCACTTGCTCTGGGATCCAGGCTCTGGAAGTGGTGGGGAGCCCTTCCCACCACATCCTCTGGGAGGAAGGAGGTTGTCACCGCTCTTGTCACCCCAGGCACCCTCCCTGGCTGTCCTCAGCGTTGCAGTGGCACCACCACGCTGCCTTCAGCACATCTGGGCACATCTGGGAGGACGAGGCAATGCCAAAAGCAGCCTCTTCATTCAGGTCAGCCACTGAGGCCAAAGTGTGGGCAGCCTTTCTGCTGTTTTCTCACCACTTTGTTGTGAGCAGGAACAGCTGGATGGGACTCTGTGACCAGTTCTTGGTCAGCAGTTTGAATTTTCTCTATCAAACACCAAACTGCCGATTGTTGCAATTAATGACGACAAAACTTCTCACTTTTACGGGAGAAGCCTCAGTTCCCTCCCCACCGCAGGGAGCTGCCCCTCTCTCCCCACTATATGACCAGGGCTGGGAAGTGTCCATTACTACCAAATGTCTAATCCTGCCCAGTTCTCCCAGTCAGGCAGTGGTGTCACCCCGAGCACCTGCCCCAGAGCCGGCCGTGTCCCCGCTGCACTGACCAAACTCATCCTGAAAAGCCGCGTCGATCTCCTGGGGGACGCCGCGCCAGTCGGCCATGGTGCGGGGGTAGATGTTGTCCACCTGGCGGGTGTGCGGGTTGAAGCGCCAGTAGTTGCCCCCGCTGAAGATGTAGATCTTGTTCTTCTCAGCCCCCCACACCAGCGCGGCCTGCACGGGGGCCGCAGGCAGGCCCAGCTCCGCCATGGGGGTGGGACCAGATACCCGCCTCTCGCCGTCGTAAATCCAGTACTGAGAATCTGGCGAGGAGACAGGAAAGGGAGACGGGAGTTCGGGAGCTCTTTGGGGTGTGATAATTGGGCAGTCAACTGTGCAACTGGAGCCGGCGCCTTGGCAGGGCTCCCGGGGGAGGCTGCGTGTGAGCACAAGGCAAAAACCCCACCGGTGGCACGGCCACCGTCACCGACACATGCCCAAAGTGCGAGGAGTTGACTTCCACCTCAGTCCAACCTGGAGGGTGTCACTGGTGGGACGAGGAGGAGGGTTTTAGCGGCTGTTTTTTCCTCTATTTGTGCAAGCTAGAATAAAAGACTTGGCTGGAGGGACCAGCCCCCAGCCTGCAAACTCGGCGCTTCGAGGAGAACATCCGTGGGCATGCACAGGCGTAGAGGGGGCACGTGGCTGGAAAGGAGCAAGCTACAGAAACCAGGAAGAACTTGCCAAGCTGAAATAGAGACTGGTAGCACATTCCCAGATTAGATTAAAACGGGAATCTCTGTAATTAGCCCAGGGCTCATAATACTTTCCCCTTATCTCGTTCTAACTCATGGCAGGAGCCTGCCAGCTTCAGCAGTGTAATTCCTTGTGTGCAGGTCAGGTGGTGAGTGATGTGTTTGTGCAGGAACGCTGCCTGCCCGGCCACGCGGTCTGATTTGGGTACTGGGTTTCACAGGGCACGCACGCCCGGGGCAGCCGGGTACCTGCCTCAGTCTGCGTCCCTGCTATCAAATTTACGCTTGGAAAGAGCATTAAAAGAAAATAGTGAAGCTGAAACAGGGGTTGCTGCTGGTCTGGAAGAGCAGAGGTGGCCAGGAGCAGGTCTGGCCCCCCGCGGGCGATGGGTTTTTAGTCCCTGTGGTGGCAGAAGGCTGTCTGGCTCTGGACATGGGCTCCCTGAAGGCTCATTCAGTCCGGGGGTATGACAGAAGCTCTGCCTCCAGGTCTCTGAGGAGCAGAGAAGATGCTGTCCGCCCCTGAGCAGGGCCTTGGGGGCACAGGTGCAGGAGTTCCACAACCTGTGAAAGCCTCTGGGGCTCTCTTCTGGCACAGCACTTCCAGGGACAGCTGGGGAGATGGAGCAAGGGTTTCCTTCCTCCTCCTCTGCCAGCAGCACTGCCAGGGCACAGGCTCAAAGCAAATGTTTGTCTTCCTGAGAAGGAAAATGGGATATCACAGCTGTATCTAAAATAAAAGTGACCCCTCCTTCTCTCTTCCCCGCCTCAATATCTGCTGAAAAATTTAAACTAGAGAAGGAAACAAGCAGCAGGGATTGCTGCATTGCTGAGGATGCCCGGAAGGTTTTTTCTCCCAGGAACTTGTTGGGTCCTGAATGCCCCTCAGTAAAGACGACGCATCTCCGAGCCCTCTGATCCCGGTCCAGCTCTTACCTTGGAAAAACCAGATATTGCCCAGCGGGTCCTCGAAGGTGGCATCGATGGAGCTGGGGATCCCCTGCCAGTGGCGGGAGGCCAGAGCCGGGTACCCGTCCTGCAGCTTTCCCGCTCGCAGCCGCCACACGTAGCGGGACTTGAAGAAGAAGAGCTCCCCTCGGATGGTGGCGGCGGCGTCGAAGGCTGTGTGGCAGGCCTCGGGCTGCAGGGGCTGCCAAAGGGGGGACGGTCAGGAGCTGGGGCCTGAGCGAGCCCCCCCGTGCCCAGGCTGGGTTTAATGGATGGGAAGTCCCTGTGTCCAGGCAGCTGTCCTGCTCTCCAGCAGTGTGGGGTGGGCACGGGCTGCCCGAGGACCCCCTCTCCCCGCACACCCCAGGCCTGGGCTCAGCAGCGGGTGGATGATGTGGACACCAAACCACGTGTGAGCCCGCTGCTGGCCTCACAGAATCATCTAGGCTGGAAGAGACCGTCGGGATCATCGAGTCCAGTCATCCACCCTACTCTAAGTACTCCCCTACACCATATCCCCCAACACCACATCTAAACAGTTCTTATCTAATTAGATATTAGAAAGAATTACTTTACTGAGAGAGTGGTCAGGCACTGGAACAGCCTGCCCAGGGAGGTGGTGGAGTCACCATCCCTGGAGGTATTTAAGAAACGTATAGACATGGCTCTTCAGGGCATGCTGTAGTGCCCAAGGTTATGGTTTATGGCGAGGTGTTGAGTGTGGGGTTTAGTTGGTGGGTGCGGTGTTTTTGGTGGGCGTTTGGTGTGGTGTGTTTTGTATTTGTTTGGGGTTTTTTTGGGGTTTTTTTTGGGTTTTTTTTTGGTGGTTGGACTCGATGATCTCAGAGGTCCCTTCCAACCACTAAGATTCTGTGATTAAACACAGCCAGGGATGGGGACTCAACCCCCTCCCTGGGCAGCCTGTTCCAATGCCCGACCACTCTCTCTGTGAAGAATTGTTTCCTAATGTCCTCGCCATGGGGACAGTCAGGAAGGACGGGGACAGGCTGTTGACTCACCTCCACGTTGGTGATCTCGTTAGTCTCCAGGTCCGGCTGGGGCAGCTCTGCTGGCTGGGTTGGGGTTGGGTCGGGACCCCGTTTGGGTTTCCCATAGAGGTACTGGATCCCTTGCTTGTCGTCCTCGCTCAGGCTGAGCGGGTAGCGGAAGATGTAGAAAGGAGACATCAGGGACTTGGAGACAGCCGTGTGCTGCAGGCCCAGCACGTGGCCAAACTCGTGAGCGGCCACTTGGAGGAGGTCGGTGCCTGCGAAGGGAAAAGATGGGAGATGCTCTCAGGTCCCATTCGGATCACGCCCACGGTGGAAGATACCTGCATCAGGCAGGATTAGAACTTGCTAATGGCCCTTGTCACACGGACAGCAGAGGGACCTCATTTATTGCTTGCGTGTGGACTGTAGCCAGAAAGCCACATTTAGAAATAAATCCATTTTAAAACACCCAGTGTCAAGGCCTGGGCCTTCTTCACCAGACTCCAGTAGATTTATGGGACATCACATTTTAGGAATACATGACCTCGGAGGGTCTAGAAAAGGAGGGGGAAAAGTGGATTTCAGTTTGCAAAAAACGTGTCGTTTGGCAGGTGGTGTTTAGATTCCAAGGGATGAAGCTGATGGATTTCAGGGGAAGCTGGAAAAGGCGTACGAGGCAGCGGGGCTCGTGAGCCGGGCTGTTTGTTGACAAGTCCCAGCGCATTCATTCACTCGCCTTCAGCCAGAAACGCTGCGATGAGACAGGCAGGGCCGGGAGCCAGCCGGGCCCGCCGTTCCAAGCAGGATTTCCCTGCTGGCTCCCGGGGAGCAGGTCACTTCTCGGGGACGGGAGAGGGGGGGACGCAGCTGGAGAAGGGCTGGGAAGGGTGGAGGGGAAGGTGAGCCAGCCCCTGTCTTCCTCTGCTGGTCAGCTTCATGTCGGAGTGATGGATTCGCATGGCGCTGACCCAACTACATCTCGGTCAGCTGAGAAAATGGGATTTCTGTGTCAGTGATTTATGACAAACTTTCAGACACTCGTGTTTGGTTTGGCAGGCTCCTCGCCCGATGCTTTCCAGTGTTGGCAGATGAGCCCTGCTGCTGTCAGGTTCTCCGGGGGAGGTGAGGAACAGCACGCCTGAGGGAGCTGTGCTGGGGGGGACACAGCTCTGTCCCTCGTAAAAGGTCCCCCCCCGAGGAGTCCTGCTTCCTGGGTGGCTCTGGGGTGACCCCGGGGCACACCTTAGGCCTCCTTAGACTTCTGCTTTCCCATCTGAAAAGCCAGGCTAAGAATCTCCCTCACTGAGTGCTGAGACAAGGATTTATCCATGTTTATATCGTAAAGCTCTTTTCAGCATATTAAATGGCAATTAGCTGCAAAGAGCTTTTACAACATTTATTTATGGAAGACGTAGGGGGAGAAAAAAGGCCATGGAACAGGGCTGGATTCTGATGGGAACTGGCATCCGTTTCCAGTTCCTGGTTTGCCTCCAACGCTGCCTTTGTGGGAGACCGTAGGAAATCCTTCAACAACACAGGCAGCCCCAACAGAGGGTGAAAAGTGGCAGAGGCCCCCCTTGCCCAGGGAGCAGAAACGCTGCTGCAGAAAGATCTGGTGCTCTGCGGTTCTTGTTTTGGGTCAGCAGGAGCAGGGTTGGAGACACAGCGGTCCTGTGCCCTGCACAGAGACTCAGGGTGGGACAGAACTGGCAATGGCGTGGAATTTGGGGGAGCCCACCTGAGCCCTGACATCGCCGTGGGCGTTGGGAAACCCCAGGGGCAGGGGTTTAACTTGGGCTGTGTGATTGTGTCTTTGTCCCTGTCGATAGATGGGGAAGGGGGAGGAGGGGCTGACCTGGGCTAATTTTGGTGGGTCTTGCAGAAACTGGTGCTTTGGGCACGGGTCCAGATGGTCCCAGGCGGTGCTGCAGTATCTCACGAGATACCGGGACACCAGACCCCCAGTGCCCCAGCAAAGAGCTGCCAGCTCGGATCTATTATTAGCCAAAAAAAAAAAAAAAAAAGAAAAGGAAAAAAAGAGTCTTGACTCGATGTGGTATTTTTTATGGTCAGAGCATTCCCAGACCACAGGGACAGAGCTGGAGCCTGGGTGGTTTCCCTTTATGGACTTGTTGAAAGAGAAGATGCTTTGCGGGCAGGCGGTGAGCAGTGCGTGCAGGGGCTGGGCTGAGCCCGTCCTTTGGAAGAACAACTGTGTCGGCCTCAGTCTTCCTCAGCCCTCGCCTGCTTTATTCCTAAGGGCTCCTACCAGCCCTGGGTGCAATTCCCAAGGGGCAGGGTGCGTGGCCAGGCAGAGGAACCATCCCTCAGATGTGTCCCTCTTGCTCTCCGGGCACAAGGGGAGCCCACCAGGAACCCAGGGTCCTGGCCACAGGCTTTGCTGTGGCTCAAGGGTGACAAGAAAAGACCTGAGAACTTCCAGTAGGGCTGTAAGAGGGAGGAGATGGCAATGCACACCACAAAAATGATGGCAGCCTCTCTGTTTTGCACGCTCCCTGGTCACACCATTCCAAGAATCATTTCCAAGTGCCCCGATAACCACCCTGGAGCCCCCCCAGCCTCCCCCGAGACAGTACCCTACCCAGGTTGTTCCCAATCGTCCAGGTCTCATCGTAGTCAAAGTGGACATCTCCCTCCCGGTGTGTCTTGGGGAAGAAGGCGTGTGCCAGGATCCCTCCGGGCCCGTCGAAAGGCAGGTTATCTCCATGCCAGTACCTGGAGGGGAGACACAGCTCACCTCAGACAACATCCGTGTACCTCCAGTGACCAGCATCGCGTGGCCATCACGGGGAGCACTCTGAGGGGACAGCAGCTCTCACTCCCATCCCGGGCTCATCCCCACCACTCCAGATGGACTTTTTCAAGCCCTTTGGATCACCACAAGCTTCCACAAACTCAGTTCTGCCTCAGGGCGCCGAGGAAGGGGAGCTCAGTCACACCAAGGATCTCGGTCACACCAAGCCCCGGGCAGTTGTTATGTTCTCCCAGGGAAGCCCGTGAGAGATGTGGCCACCTGAGAGAGCTGTGGGGCAAACACACAGCACGCCTATCGCATCCCCGCTTGGACGGCCGCCACTTTGCCTTTATGAGTTTTGTGCAAACACGCAGCAGAGGGAAGTCTTTGCCCCCGTGCATATTTTGCCAAAAGTCGATTTTAGGCCAGGAGCCAAGATTCATTTAAGCAAGGAACTATATTTGTCTTTGGGCAGACAGTTACGTCGTTCAGTCAAGGGACAGGATGGAGGACCTGAAGATGGAAAGTCAAAACAAACGCTTAGGAAAACAGCCTGTGGGCAGAGAAATGTAAATGTACTGGGAAAATTAATGAGCGATCAGTGAGGGTGCTGTGCACAGCCAGCGTGGAACAGCTGCACTTCCACCAACCAGCCCCCAACCGGCAAAGAAAATAAAAACAAAACCAGAAAAATCCAAGTGTCTGAAAGCAGAAACATGAGCCTGAAGTGCCTAAGTTGTGTGCTGGCAGCTCTGGGCTCTGGTTCGAGGCTTGGGGGGTGCTGGTCTCTCGGGGAGGAGGGTGCTGCTGCCCACCCTGCTCACCTTGTGAAGTCGATGACGATGTCGGCCCGGCCCTCCTGCACTTCGGTGAACGTCAGCGGGGTCACGTCACTCCAGACTTTCAAAGCCTCCTCGATGGTCCTTCTCACTTTAGCTTTCACAAGTTGCCAGGGGAACCTGATAATTCTGAAAGGCAACGGGCACTGGATGAGGAGAGCATCAGCCGCTGCCCCACGGACACTGCTGTCATGAGGACACTAGCTGTAGGGTCAACATCACTAGGGCTGCCACCCTTTCCCACCACCAGAACATCTCCAACCCATGGAAGCACTGATCCAGCACCCTCTTCCAAGGGGTGCAGCAGATAAATCCCATCAGTGTGGAAACCCTCTGGCTGGTGTGCCCAGAGGTGAGCTCTCTGGAGAGCTCTGCAGGTCTGTGTTTTTCCAGAGTGAAGTGATGGAGCATCTCCCGGGTCTGTCCCCCACGAGTCCGACCCCACAGAAGTGCCCGGGAGTGCTGTGATGTGATTTCTTCTCCTCAATCTCTGCATTTTTTGCCCCTGGGCTCGCTCAGAGAGGCTGCTGCCTCCTCTGCCCTCCTGTGACACGGGCAGACTGTGGGGTCTGCCACGGAGGGAGCTCACTTTCCCTTCCCTCAGCAGTGTTGCTGTGTGTTCCTCTCTGCTGTGTTTCTTCCTTTAACACCCTTGACCAGAAAAAAAAAAAATAAAGGAAGAAGCCTTTTTGTTATCTATAGCCTTCTAACGCTATGAGGAACTGTCTCCTGCACTTAATTAAACAAAAGGAGATTTACGTGCTGTCAAAGCCCATATGAGTGTGCTCACCTCTCCACTCACACCCCGGTGGGCGACTGGGGGGGCAGCACGACCCCCCCACAAGCCCGTCCAGCCGATCTCCAAGTGAGAACGTGTCGGGTGATTTGGGCAAAAACTCCCCACTCAAGTCATGTTTATGGGAACATCACTAGCAGCTGGATAAAAAAGTCTTTTTAAAATAAACGTCGAGGTGAGCCCCCAGCGGGGCGGCCGTGGGGAGCAGAGGGACAGCGGGAGAGGAGCGATGGTGGAGCACGTGTCTGGGATTTGATGTGGGGAAGGGAACATACGGGTGGTGGGTGTTGGTGTGGGGCTGACCGAGGGGTGACACAGTGGCTGTGGGGTGGGTGGGCAGTGTGTTTATGGGAGCTGGTGTGTGAGGGGAGGTGGAGGGGCTGGGGGTGGCCCTGTTGGTGGTTCAGCGCGTGGGTCCCCTGCCCCACTGGCTGTACCCGGTCTCAGGGCTCTTAGGGTCACGTCACAGCGTGTCGTGCTCCGGGGACCATCCCACGGAGAGGTTTGGGGAGGAAGAAGCAAACCAGCCTGACCCACTTTTGAGGCTTCTCTTACTTGTAGGTGAGATCAGTCTTGTCCCAGCGTCCACCGGAGAGGACAAACCTCTTCTGCCGGTTCCTCCCGTTCTGCCCGTCCGCAGAGGCCGGCAGGTCGGGCACGCCGCAGCGGGGGGGGTTCCAGCGCGCTGCCGCCTCGGCCCCCACCACGGGGAAACCCTTGGCAGCCACACCGGTCCCCACGGCGTTCACCAAGGACGACAGCCAAGGGCTCTGCTCCTTCCAGGTGTGATGCTTTCGAGACACGTCCTACAAGGGAAAAGCAAAGCCCTCACTTCTGTGCCCAGGAAGAGAGGTCCTGATGCGCAGGGGTGGAGGGCTGCCACAGCACCCCCACAGCGGTGAGTTCCACCTTTACCCAGGGCTGTACCCACGCTGCCGGGGCACAAACTGCTCCCCACAAACATCCTCCGTCCCCTGGGCTCTGCTGCCACCAGCCCGGGTCCCACCTGGGAGGCTCTGTGTCATGCCATGGCACCCCCCAAGCACTGGGCTATTTTTGGTCCACTTTTTTCCCTGGCAGCCAGCCGGCAGGAAATGCTTTCTCAAGCTGTGGATGAGAACCAGACCCTTCAAGAATGAACCAAATCGCTGGGGAGTGAATTCTGCCCCTTTGCCCCCCATCCTTTATTCCTTCCTGGCCCCGGGTAGGGGCCCAACACCGGAGCCCTGCCAGGTCAGAGGTACCTGTCTCTCCAAGAGGAGCTCTCTAGGAGCTGCCAGGGCTGGCAGTTCACCCCTGTGAAGGACAGCAGGCAGGAGGAGCTGATAAAGCTCATGAGGACCAGGACCTGGCCATGAGGACCACCAACTTGCTCCCAGCCCCAACAAAACCCTCTGCCAAGCTCATAATGGCAGCTGTGTCACCAAAGCCCAGCCTGGAGGAGCTTCAGCTCCTTGCTCCCCAGTGCCCCCACAGAGCCACCAGAGCCAGGTCCTGCTGCCCCAGGACACGGGGTGATGGATGTGCCTCGTTTTGCAGGACCAGGAGGTGCAGAACAGCCGCTCCAAGGCACGTGGGGAGAGTGAAGATGGACCCTGGGGAGAGCCCTTGCTGTCGGACTGGGAGCACTGGGAAACCCTTGGGAGTTGCCCAGGTAAGTGAGTGGGCTGAGGCCGATACCAGATGGGCTTATTCCTCTCTTACATTTTTCTCTTGGCTGCGCTAAGCACGTTGTCCCTGCTCTCCCAGGAAGGCTGGTGGTTTCCTTCCTGGCTGGGGACACTGACACGAGCTGAAGATCATGGCTCTCCTCTAAGCAGGAGCCGAGAGAGGAGGCACTTTTCCTTCTCACCCCCAGGGATGCCCTGTTCAGAGGCAGGTCTTCTCTCCTCTATGGTCAGCTGAAGGCCACTGGCATGAATCCCAGCTTCCAGCCGTCCAAACCCCACCTTGCCCTAGGGAGGACCCTCCCTGCTCCTGCCCTCCTGTCCTCTGCCCTGGGAGGGGACACAGCGAGGTCCTGCCAATGGCTCTGGGTGGAGGCAGGAGCTGCCCCCCGTCCTCGCTGTGCCCCAGCACAAACAGCCGGTCTGTCCCTGTCGTCACCGCACCGACATCAGCACCAGGGCAGGAAAGGGCTGGAAAATGCCACCGCAGGCACAGCCAGCGAGGGGAAATGTGACAGGCAGAAACCACTCGCCAAACAATGCTCAGGAGACGCCTCAGGCTGGAGATTTGGGTCTCCTTGGCTGGGCACACCTCGCTGCAGGCACTTCCCAAGGCTTAGATAACATCCTCTTGGTTAAGGTTGCATCCTTCCCACCCAGCGCCGAAGCCACCCTCTCCTGGGGAGAGCCAAAGGAGATTCAAACTGGAAGAGAGTCCATTTAGATGAGATCTCAGGGAGGATTTTTTCCCTCTGAGGGTGGTGAGAGCCTGGCCCGAGAAGCTGTGGCTGCCCCATCCCTGGAGGGGTTCAAGGCCAGGTTGGAGGGGGCTTGGAGCAACCTGGTCTGGTGGGAGGTGTCCCTGCCCAGGGCAGGGGTATCGGATGAGCTTTAAGGTCCCTTCCAACCCAACCCACTCTATGATTCTGTGATCCTGCTTTGTTCTCCCGAGCAGTGGGTCAATGCCCAGAGGTGTGAGCTCAGGGGTTTGCTGAGGGCTGTGCTGCTGCTGCAAACCTGCTGCTGGGAGCTGTCAAGGCATCCCCACTGCTCCCATCCCACCACCAGAGGAGAAGGATTACCAAAGACCAAAGGGAAGTCCCTGCAGCCCAGGGCAGGCATTGGGACCATCAGCCCTCAAGCGCTGCGATCCAGCAGCCGTCGCTCCTGGGTCTGCTGGGGTCAGACAAACACCCGCCAGAATTCCCAGGAAGCTTCCCAGCCATCCTGAGGAGCCAGGACCATCTCTGACCTCAGCATCTTGGGCAGCACTTGCCCTCCCAGGAGCAGCAGCAGCCGGAGCAGCACAGCTACAGCCAAATATCAGCAATTCTGTCCATAAAAACCCTCACGAGGGAGGCCAGTGCCTGGCACCGACAAACCCAGTGCTCTCCTCTGCCCGCATCCATCCTCTGCTGCCTGCCCTGAACTTAAACTTGTCTCCCCTGTCATGTACCTAATTACCCGGGCTCCTGCCTGCTCCTGCAGCACGGACATGAAAAGAGACCCCCCTCCCCGTCAGACAGGAGTGACTGGACAAGTTACAACGTGAATCCCATCAGTCTTGGATACTTCCCCTGTCACCGGGGGCTGTTTCCTCTTCTGCTAGGGGATAAGCTCATGGCTTTTCTCCCCGCCTCCCTGTCCCTTCTGCTGCTGCTTTTCCATTTCTCCCTCCTTTTGGTGAGGCCCTGGTGTTTGCTGCCTCTTTGGCTGGTGGCCCTGTCCTCCTCCCACCCATGACCCTGCGTCTCGGAGCGCTCCTGCCCTCGGTTCACCACCTGGGGAAGGAGAGCAGAGGTGCTTTCTCCTGCAGTTCTCATGTGAGACAGTTCTCTCACCCCGGTTCTACCCACCGTTGGGTGGCTGTGCCCCCCCAGGGGCTCTGCACCCCCTGAAGAGGCTGCAGCAATGTTCTTTCCTGAGATGGGCACTGCTATCCCCACGCAGAGAGTGATGGGGCAGCTCTCTGGCCAGCCCAGTGTGGATTTGCCGTGGTTAGATCTGGAAGTGCAGCTCCAGCTGATGGTCAGTGGTAAAACCAGAGCCAGCTCTGCTGTGGTCAGGCTGTGTCCCAGGAGCTGACTGGCCTCGGGAGGTGCTAATGCTGCAGGGGAAGTTTTAAGGCAGAAACAGATTATGTTTGTGGTCTGCTCAGACCCTGAGCTCCCCGTCTAGGTCAGTGGAAACACTGGAAACTGGTTGGAAACAAAGCTGAGGCAAAGCCACCGGGTTCATTGATCCTCCCCCCCCCCAGAACAAGGCAGAGCCTCCCAACCCCTCGAACTACGAATTCTGTGCTTAAAGAAAATACTTCTGCTACAGGACTGGCTCCTCCCCAGACAGGGCCAGGGGGACCGGGGGGTCTGAGGGCAAACACACACACTCTCTGCTCCCTTCCCATGCTCTGTGGCACCATCCAGCGCTGCCTCCTGGGGCCTGACGGTTTGTTTCCGGATTACTGGGTGGTAGTTGTTGTTGGCAACAAAAAAAGGAAAATGTTTATTTTTCCTAAGCAACGTGGAACATGAAACATGACGGACTGCAAATGTTTATGCCCACAGAGAGAGCGAGGAGACCCAGGCTCTGATGTAACAAGAGAAAGCAAACGAATAAACACTGCAGGACTGTTTTTATTATCAGACACTTTAATTACGTGACAGTTTGTGAGTCTGCTCCATCGACAGCACTGCGACCAAGCTGCTGGTGTCACCCAAGCAACAGTTTGCCAGAAACAGGAGTACTTGCAAAGCAAACAAGCCCCAGGATGCTGGGACAGCCAAAGGTTTCAAGAGCCCTTCATCTGATGACCGAGAAATCCCCTTGAAACCAAGAAACAGCTCGGGGATGCTGCAGGCTCTGGACAGAGGAGGAAGGGGGTTGAGCTGTTTTGTTCATCGTGCAATTGCATCCAAGTTAAGGTTAGCAATGAGTTACTGGTGCTGAGCCCAAGGACAACTGCCAGGACATCTCTGCTGGGCACGGCCACCTCAGTGCAGCCTCCTCAGAGCCACGGGGGGATGCTCTGCCCTCAGGGGGTGAATGCTGCTGAGATGTGCAAGCTGGGATCTCCAAACCCCTAAGACACCCCCTGTCCCCCTGCCCAACCTCCTGGAGACGTCTGGGAGGGTTTTCCTCCTCCACTAATTTTCACAGAGCTGCTTTTGTGAGATAGTGATGCCTCTCTCCTGCCCACATCCCACTAAGAGGAGGATATCTCCCTCCTGTCTCATCTTGTGGGTGTCATCGCCACCAGGATCTCAGTGAACCTCTAAACCCACATCTGTGGCCCCCAGTGAACCCCTGAAGTGCTCCACTTCTCGTTTTGCTGGACAGATGGGTGCAGACTCAGCAGTGCTTCCACCCATCACGGTACAGGCTGGGCTGACCCCCGTGTGAGAACATCCAGGACCCCCTCGTTTCCCTGTCTGCCTAATTGGGATGAGCAGGAAAGAGCCGACAGCACCTGTGGTGTGAAAAGTCCCTGCAGGACAATTTTTCCTCGGAAGATCCCTTTTTAAAGAAGACCTACACAGCACACCCTGCCTCTGCTGAGCCCCCCACGTGGGTGCCAGGGCAGGACACGCATGGGGGGAGCAAGTGAAGTGCGGCATGAGCTGGAGTGGGGGTTTCCCCCCCAAAAAAATGCTTCTCCCCTCCCTGTCTCTTCTCCCTCCCCGGTCCCCTCTGCAGCCACACACCCCGGTCTCACCACGCTGCGGGGTGTGCGTGTGTCGCCCGTGAAAGCCCAAACACAACAAACACGCCGGAGAATAACTGCTTCCATGTGCCTTCAGTCTCTCCCCGAGCAGAGGATAAACATGCCTAAAATTACCCCAAGGCTCCCTGCGGGATTCAAACAGCCAAACCAAACACTGCGCATCAAACCCTTCCTGCGGGACCTGCCTCAGCCCCCAGTGAGGCCGGCGGCCGCCCCGGCTCCCGGGCTGTGGGGACAGCAGCACCGCGCTCCAGGGGGAAAACCTGCCGGGTTTGGGGGATGGATCTGTGGGATACGGCTCCCGAGGGATTAAGGCTGGCAGCCGGGAGGGTGCCCACCACTTCTCCACCCCGAGAGAGCTTCCCAGCAAACGGAGCGACGCGGATTTCCCAGGGGAGCCGAAGCAATGCAGGAATTCAGCCTCTGCGTGTGCCCGGCCCCGAGCACTGCAGATCTTTTGTTCTCAAGTTTTACAGTGGACACCAGACACAGCCCGGACTCTGCTCTCAGTTTTCTCTTGCTTTCTTTAGGGGCTAATGCAAAAGCAAAGGAGATCGACAAGGTTTGCTGCAGAGAACACAGCTCCTTTCGCAACTTGCCCCACACAGCCTGGCTTTAAAATGAACCTAAAGCCCTTGATTCCACCCCAACCCCCAGTTACTGCTGTTGTGACTCGTTAGTGGAGCACAGAGGAGTCACGGTGCGGCACCCTGCGGTGCCTGGCACAGTCCTTGCCCACCCCAGCTACTGGCACCGCCGGAGGAAGTCACCATCATCCGTCTGGCAGGAGTGTGGATCTCCTTTCCCTGCTCAGCCCCTCGGATCCCTCCTCATCCATCACCCGACAGCACGAGATGCCCAGACAGAAGCCAGCTGCTGGTGGAGACGGGGAAACACCGCTTTGTGTGCAGGGACTGGGAGGCAGAGAAGCCAACGCGCGATGGCCGAGCCCTCCAGAGACAGGGGGTAGAGGAGGGCTGAGGGCAGAAACCCACACAGGGACCACTGCCAGCCCCCATCCCACACCAGTGTGTGTGCCCCAGCCAGGAGAGGGATGGAGAGCAACCCCTGTGATGCTGGCTGTACCCGAGAGGCAGCAGAATAACCTCCAGGAGCCTTGACACCAGATAAGGAACCCCAAAGGGCAGCTATTTGGGATGAGAGAACTGCTGTTTGAAAGGATGGGAAATCACCTGCCCGTTTCCAACCCCAAACCGGGTGCCGTCTCTGCAAAGACCGAGTGAAACAGACGGGTCTGAAGCCCCAGGCTCCACATGGCTGGTCCAACACACAAGCACAAGGTGTTCCTGAACAAAACATACCTGTGGGAGCATCACCTGGAGTTGCTCCAGCCAAGAGGAAAGTGTTAGCACTCGGGATGCAGAGCATTGACCTGGGGTGAGGAAGAAACTGTCTCTGGGCACAGAGTGCCAACGGGGGGGCATCCACCTCCTGGGGATGTGGATTAGATGGACGGGGAGCCTGAGCAGACCCGGACACCTGCACCAAACCTGGACACCTGCCCCAACGCTGTGCTCGTCCAGCACAGGTCCTCACTGGCAGCAAAACCAGGACCAGAGCCTGGGCAGGTCTCTCCAGGAGCAGCAGCTCCTCAGCTGGCCCAGGGCAGAGCGTGAGGCACCTCAACATCCCAGAGGGACCAGGGGTCTCCAGGTGTAGGCAGGTCCCTCCCAGCCCACTGCTGCTGCCAGCAGACGGGGGTGAGCCCTGCGCAGCGGGGTCAGAAGTGGGGTGCCACCCCCCGAGCCCTCACCCTCACCTCCCCCCGGGGCAGAGCGGGGCCAAAGCACAGTGACACTCTGTTTGGAGTCACACAAGCACTTCGGGGGCCAGGGCTGGTCCGTGCCAAATCCCAGCCCACAGCAGGTTTAGCAGCCAAGTCAGAGAGTGCTCAGATGACAGAGCTGATAATAAAACCATCGACAGAACCTGAACTAATCCCCTCGGGCTGCTACCGGGCATTTGCTCTGTCATTATTTTATGGCACAGCAGCGCAGCGCATGTGGCTAATAACCCAATTAAGGCACGCACACACTCCCAGCAGGCCCCCCCCCCCCCAAAAAAAAAAAAACCCTCGTCCCGGTGCTCCAAGCTCCATCCCAGGTGCCGGGACCTGGCAGGAATGTGCAGGAGGAAGGAGCCCTGGCTG
>NW_015090858.1:546774-557445 GCF_001431845.1 Calidris pugnax | reverse complement strand
CCGTCTGTGCAACCGGGGGTCCCCCCCGAGGGGGTCCCCGGGGGGTGATATTCCTCTTTTTGGCCCCCCCCTACCTCCCCCCGCCGACTTTTTGCATCTCTTCCAGTCCCGCAACTGGTTTGGGGCTGGATGGGGATGGGGGGGGGGGGGGGGGGGATGTGGGGGGGTGTTATTAGCAAGGCGGCGAGTGCCTTTAAAGGAAAGGGGGGGGATCCCGTGTTCTTATTCTTATCCCGCTCCTTGTTTTTCCCTTAACGCTGGGAGGAGGGGTTGAAAAGGCGGATTTTAAGCCTTTTTTCCTCCCTAGGGGGTACCACGCTCCTCGTAGATACACACACAGCGAGGCATCGCAGTCCCCGAGGATTTTTTGGGGGGGTTGAATGTACAAAATGTGCCTGCAGCCACTGTTAAAGGAAAGGGGGGGGATCCCGTGTCCTCTCCTAAACCCTCCTTGTCCCGCTCCTTGTTTTTCCCTTGGAGAATGCCTGTAAAAATGCTCCTAACAAGCTAAGAAGGAGCCCAAGGAGTTGAGGGGGGGGACACACACACAACCGGCCATGCTGAAGCCATCTGGGTTCACCAAGCCCTTTATTTAAGATTTATAAAAAAGGCTTTCCCCATGGTGGGATGCAGAGGAACGGGGGGAGGAAGGCAACGCTCCTCATTTCGGAGAAGCCAAAGCCACCATCCTCTCAGCCCCCCTGGAGATGGAGGCAGCGATGCCCAGACCCGGTTTCCCGGTCCCCGTTTCTACGGGAGAAATCCTGGACCTGGGCTGTGTCAGCATCCCCTCTGCCGGACCCAGTTTAGCTGCAGATTGTTTTAAGAAACGTATGCAAATAAGAAAACTTTGATCTCCAGCTGCCCCCGGCGGGTGTGCGGGGAGGGAAAGGCTTCCCGACATCCCAGGCTGTGGCCCTGCCTCGTTTCTCTGTGATGCATCGCTCGTGTTTGGGTTTTTTTGGGAACTGTACTGAGGATGTCAATGCTGGGTACGGCCAGATGTGAAGGGCCAGATGTGAGCAGACAGAGCCTGGTCCTGGCCCGTACTTGGGAGTCGCTGCCGTGCCCAGAGAGCGGCTGTTGGTGAGATGTCCCTGCACCCGGGCAGGGTCTTCGGTGTGTCCCCGGGCCTGGCTTGTGAGAGGGGAAAGGGAAGGAGAGAAAAAGCAAAAAGGGAAGAGCTGGGTGGTGAGATGTCCCTGCACCCGGGCAGGGTCCTCGGTGTGTCCCCCTGGGCCTGGCTTGTGAGAGGGGAAGGGGAAAGAGGGGAAAATCAAAAAGGGAAGAGCTGGTGTTCCCGGGGCTCCGGAGTCTCCCCTTCTCCCGCTGATCCGGCCGTGTCCTGGGAATGCAGAGCAGGTCCCACTTCCCACCCCAGCCGCAGAGCTCCCAGCCCCAGAGCACCAACATCTCCCAGTGCAGGCTCTGCTTGCTTTCCCGCAGCTCCTGCCAGGCTGGAGCCAAATTTGGGGTTCGGGGATCTCATGATGGCTGCAGGAGCTCAGTGGCAGCCTTCTTGATTGGGAGGTCCTGATGGTCACCGATGTTGCTGTTAGAGCATCCCCACGAGTAGCTCTTCTTGCTCAGCATCTCCTCCAGTGCTTTCCCACAAGCAGCAGAGCTGCCCTGGGATTTCTGAGTCCTTCTGGCCACGAGCATTAGCTCTTCTCCTGCTCCCCTAAGGCCTTCCAGCAGGGAGGGACCTTGGGAATGCCTGGGCAGGCCAAGTGGCATCATAACGTGAGTCTCAACAGGAACCACCAACTGGGGACAACCTCTCTCAGCAGCCCCCTCCCCAGCAGGGGTTTGGTGTGAAGAGACCTCCGTGGGGAGGAAGGGAACAGGAGGTCGATTCTGCTTCATTGTGAGCAGCAAAGAGGGGGAATAACTATTCCAGCCCACGGGCTGCTTGGGTGTGAAACTGCCGTAAGGACAGAGGGGAGGTGGGGGAAGAGGTCTCTGAAGAGGGCGAAGGGGAAAGGGGAGGGAAGTTAGAGAGAAACTGAATTTAAATGGATTAAGCCTGTCTGTCCAAAGTCCTTTGTTTCCTGCCACCTCCCTGGTGTGACTTTCACAGCTGTGTTCCCTGTGGCTGGGGACCTGGCTTTAGGTTCCCTGGGAAGCCAGCGTGGAGCTTTACACCTCCCGGGCAGCTGGGAGAGGGGCCGGGAGCCGAATCCCCAGGACAGAGAAACCCCTTTGATTTCTCTTTTCTAATGTCTTCCCTCTCTGTAGGCGATGGCCTCATGGATTGATGTCTCCAGCGTCACTGCTCAGTGGGTGACAAACAGGGACGCATCCCCACCAGGCAAGTCTCTGTTCTCCCCCTCTGGCTTTGGCCATTCCGCTTTTTCTTTGGCCCTGGCACCTTGTTTTCCTCCTGGGCAGGCAAAGCGGGGGTTTGTGCAGGTGGTGGGGGGTGCAAATGGGGCTGGGGGCCGTGTGTGGCGAGCGCCTGGTGAACACCACTCACTGGGGGTGTTTCTTGCAGAGGCCATGAATTACAGGGCTCTCCTCAGCTGGCAGCCCAGGGCATGGGCACGGGGAGGGGGCAAGAAGAGGATGAGGAGCGAAGGGAGATTTGGCCTCTGGGCCTGGACTCACAGGTGAAATGGTAAAGTAATACATAAAAAATTCCGTTGGTCAGCAAAATGCCCTGCTTCAAAGCTCTTTTTAGCTTTTCAAAACCTTTTAAGTGAAAATGGCTGGAATGGTGCAGGCTGCTCTGGATCCAAACAGCGTGCCTTGAAAATGCCAAAATATATTAATTTTTTTCCCAGACTTCAGCTTGACTAGGCCAACGCAACGGTCTCACTGTGAATTTCCAGAAAGTTTTGCTCGATCCACTGCTACTTATTTTGCATTTATTCGGTTTTGCCTGTAGTGCGCCTTGAAAATGCCAAATTATATTAATTTTTTTCCCAGACTTCAGCTTGACTAGGCCAACGCAACGGTCTCACTCTGAATTTCCAGAAAGTTTTCCTCGATCCATTGCTACTTATTTTGCATTTTTTCAGTTTTGCCTGTAAAAAAACCCTTTCCTGACCTTAATTCTGGGTTGAACCCAGAGGTATGGGGTCTGCCAAGGCTGGAACCTGCCTGGGTCCCCTGCCCTCGTGACACCCAGGGGCAGGAGTGGGGTCCATGACCGCTGTTGGGGTGGCACCGCTGCCTCCTGCCCCCAGGAACAGGCAGGACGGGATGGGGACTGTCCTGCCCTCCCCTCGCAGAGGGGGTCCCCAAGGCGGGGGGCAGCGAAGGCAGCCCTGTCCCTCTGCAGCTCATGGGGTCCTGTGGCCCTTCCTCCCGCTTCTCCCCCTGCAGCCCCGGGATTTGGGCTTTGGGAATAACCAGCTCCCCGTGGTCCCGGCGCGGCCGGTGGCCGCCCCGGGAGAGGTTCACCACCGTGTTTGTTGTCTCAGCATCTCCTGCCCCCGTGCCAGGAGCCGAGCGCACACAAACACTGCCGGGCTCCGGCGAGGAGCGCTGCCTGCGAGATAAGCCAGGCAAGGAAAACACATCCGTCTTCGCCTCCCTTGGCCTGAGACGGAGTTTCGTCTGCCGGCATTTTCCTGGCGTGGGCTCAGGGCACGCCACAATTCACCTGAGGAGCCAGACGCCGGGGAGCCAGCTCCCATTCCTGGCAAGAAGCGCCAGCCCCGGCCGGTGTGGGGTGTGATGGAGGCCCTGCCGGTGCCCGGGGAAGGGTGCAGACCCCAGGCTGAGCCCCGGTGGTGGCACAGACCTGGCTGCACATCGCCACAGGTTGTGTCCATCACCTGGGCGAGTGGGTGAGACCCCCTGCCCGGGCTCCCCGTGCCCCTCTGCGCCCCTCAGAGCCCCCAGCAGCAGCCGGGGCGAAGCAGAAGGGCCGGGGCGATGGGGAGCCGAGCGGAGGCTGGACTCCAGCCCGCGGCTGCTGGGTGTCTGATAAGGAGCCTGCTAGTGCCGTCTTGCCACGCTCCCCACCTGCCAGCTCTGCGCAAACCCATCGTCCCGCTGAAACGCCCCCCACCCTTTGGCTCCCTCTGATCCCCTTCCGAAGCCGAGCTGAGACTGGAATGTCTCCCGGGATGCGATTCCCTCTTAGCCTAAGGGGGACTGCGGTAATAAACCCCAGCGTGAGCCGAGGAGGCGAGGGGGGAGGAGGAGGAGGCAGGCAGGGCTGGGGAGAGGAGGCTTTGAGGAACAAGCCGTGGGTCTGCTGGAAATGTCCCATCCTGTCCTCTCTCCCTCCCCCTGTCCCCACAGCCCGGCTGTGGAATTCAGGGTGTGGGTCGAGGCTGTTCTTCACGCAGGTTTCTTCTCAGAGCAGCCAAACCCCTCGCCTCCCTCCCTCTGCCCCCTCCTCAGCACCTCCCTGGCGCAGGTACCACCCCCCCAGCCCCTCTGGGCTCAGTCCCGCTGCCCCCCGGACCCTCCTGACCCCCCCCCATAGCTCAGGCATCATCCCAGGGTGGGCTTTTCCCATCACGAGTGGAAGGTGCCCACCCCTGGGACGTGCAGGCCAGCTTGGCGAGCCGGGGCTGGCCATGGCAAGGAGAGAGGCTCCCCGTGTCCCCTCGGTGGGGCTGGGGGTGGCCGTGGTGATGGCGGGGAGGCAGCGGGGCTGGCTAGTGCTGGGGGAGCAGAACTGGGCATCCACGGGGCAGCTGCCCAGCATCAGCCACGGGCTCTGACCGAGCGAAGCCACGTGAAAGGAGTGAGGGTAGGAGCCAGGGAGGGAAGGATGGGAATGGTGGGAGAGCAAATAAACTCCACCTGGAGGAGACACCCAGGAAGAGGGATGACGGAGGTGTGGGGCTTGGTTGATGTCAGCGCTCTCTTGGCTCCCAGCAGGACACTACGTGGCTCTCATGGCTGTTGGTTCCCACAGCAGCCCTTTGGGGCTCACGCTGCCCAGATGCTCTGGGGAAGGACCAGTGACAAACGTCACTGCAACAAATTGGCCACAAGACGGTGGCAGAGCTCAGTCCCCAAGACGTTTTTCCACTTTCTTTTAGGCAGCAGTTGCTGAACACTTGAGACTGCATCATCAGTGCACAAACTCGGTGTGGGAGCCTCAGATCCAGGGAAGCACCTAGAGACCCAACCCAAAGACCCCGAGGAACAGTCTAAAAGGAGGACCAGGAGAGCTTGCCCACAGCTGGGGGTGAACCCAGCAGGGCACACGTGGTGCCCAGCCCTCACGAGGAGCTGTGGGGTTGGCTCAGGACACCGATTTTGTGAAGGCTGGGCAAAAAGCCTGTGCTGTTCCTCCAGAAGAACCCCTGGATGGTCTCTGCATTGAGCCACTCTGTGGCGGAGGCTGGAGCTGAAAGGAGAGCATTTCAGCAGAAACCAGGCTTGCACAACCAGGGCTTCCATCGACTGGGGTCAAGGTGAGCCCCAAAAGGGCTGACTTTTGGGACACAAAGCCCCTTCGTTAAGTTACAAGTAATGGCATCAGCCGTTAGCCAGAAGAGGAGATCTGGGGAACTTCTCTTTCTACCACCTCCTCTTTCCTCACCAGGGAACTCCACATTTAGTACCTTCCTCCACCTGTGGGTCACCAGGGTGGGTTTAAGTGGAATAAATGCAGAGATGCACCTACAGCTCCCAGGGCATGGGAGAGAGAAGCCTCTTCTGATGGGGCAGAGCTCTCTGGAAGCCCGGAGCAGCACAGTCTCACTCAGGTGTGCTCCAGCAGCCAGGCCCCGGGCTTCAAATGGGAAATACTCCTGATGCGAATGGATTTGGGTCCAGAAGAGCCTTCAGACCATAGGGTAGCACGAATGAGTTAAAATCCTTTCATTTGCTTTGTGAAATTTATCGAAAACTACATTGTTCATCTGCTGAAACTTCACAGCTGTTGAGATCGCCCTGGGGGCAAACCACATCCAAGAAATGGCATGTAGATCCTGGGAGCACCAGACTTGAGAGCTGGAATGGGGCTCTCGAGTGCTTCCCTTCCCTTCCCTTCCCTTCCCTTCCCTTCCCTTCCCTTCCCTCGCAGCCACATCTGGCTCGTGCTGTGATGCCATCGAATGTCACCTCTCTCTAATGCCACTGCTTCGTTATCCCTCAGGGGAAGGGCAGTGAGGCAGGACTGGGTAAAATCTAGCAATTCCTTTTAGTGGCAGCAACTTGATTTATTTTTTTTAAATTTTTTTTGCTGTTATTATTTGTCCATTGCAACTTCTGCTTGCAAAAAACTTTATATTTTATTAAAAAGTAGCATTTGCATACTTACATCTGGCCTGAAAGCTCCGTATGGGCTTGGGAGGCTGAAATCAGCCACTTGGCACAAGCAAAACTAGGACTAGTCAGAGCTCAAAGGTGAAAATAAAAACAGGACAGGAGAAACCCACTGGCTGCCATATATTCCATCATAAATGATTCACGGAGTAATTTTGAGTAGCAAAACACATTGGTAAGAAACAGAAGGTTTGTTTCTTTTTTTTTTGGGGGGGGGGGGAATCGTCCACAAACAAAAATATTGGCTAATTCATCAGACGCTTTCTTCTGCTTTGAATAGTTTGCCCAGATCCCCGAGCAACCATCTCCTGCAATTTGCTGTTAACCTAAATAACTTAAATTCAGGTACACCCAGAGCACTGCCCAGATCTGCCCCTGCACGCAGTAATTAAGGTTCTCCAAGCGCAAACCTGCAGCTCGGGAGGCAGCGGTTCCCTCGGCGTCTCCAGGTGGCTCCTGGGGACGGGGACAGGGATGTCCCTGGTTGGGGGGGCAGAGATGGAGCTGGGGAGGCCGGGGAACACATTCCTTACCCGTGAAATAACCCCCTGCAATCCCACCGCTTGGGGAATTCCTGCATCTCTTTGGAGCCCCTTTTGGGCCGCGACAGCGCGAGGATTTCAGCGAGGCAGACTCTGAAGGGGGAGATGATTATCTGCTCTTAGAGAAAGCAGCTGGAAAAATCAGACCTGCTTTTTACTAACTTGGGCTTACCCGATCCTGCTGAAAACAGGAGAGAATGTCCGGGCTGTCCACTATTCAGAAATGGCTGGTTTTGAGCAAATCTTTCCAGCACCACCCGGGAATCAGCTGCTGACTTTCAGATTTATATGTCCCTTGATCCAGAATTAACCTTCAAGTGCAGGCAAGCCCTCGCGCCTGAGCTATGCATGGGGGGATCTTCTGGAGCAGGGGAAGCAGGCAGGGACGAAGCTACTTGGTTGAATCAAAGATGAGTTTTAGGCTGAAAAATAGGGGAATTAGGAAGTTTGGCCAGGGAAGGAGTGAAAATTGTGGCAGGGATAAACGGGGTCCTGCTGGCCAAGTCCCACCGAGGGGAGGATGGTTCCTTGAGGGGGGGGACACCTAACCCAGGGCTGCATCCAGGAGGATGCTCCAGCTGGGAGCAGAGGTCCTGGGGTGGGTGGTGTGTGTGCGGGCGGGGTTGTGTATGCTCAGCCTCCTCAGACAGCCACAATAAATTATCTCATTAGTACAGCCGGGGTAGATGCGCTCCCCAGCGCATACCCGGCCTCCCACAGCACAGAGCAACTTTGCCTCTAATTAACCAAATCAAAGGGTCCCCCAGACACAGCTGAAAGGGGCTCTCTCAGCTTGAAACCCAGGCTCCTTCAGCAAGTTCTTCTGCCCGTGGTGGAACTAATGAACCTCCCTTTCCTACGGCTGGGGGTCCGGAATTCCCTACGCCCACCCCTCCAAGCCTGTCCTCTCCTCCCCCATGGCTCATGCCCATCTTCTTCCTACAGCCAGGGACACCCAGGGAGGGAAGAGGAGCCCTCGGTGTGGTACCCCCAGCCCCACACGCTGATGGGCTCGAACTGAGCTCTCCCCCCAGTTTCCTTGCAGTGAGGGGCTCCTTGAGGTCACCTTTTTCTTCCTTGCTGCCTTTTTCCCCTCTTTCTTTAAGCCCTGTTTCCCCCCAAGTGCTGGTGGCTCAGCTCAGCAGGACGGGGCTGTGGGGGGGGTTAGAGGCTGGCTGGGTGGGCAAGGGACCCCCGCTCCCCCAGGACACCAGGCTGGGAAAAGCCAAAAAAAATGTAGGTTCTGCTGATGCAGGGGCTTTCCAGCCACATTGTACCAGTTTTACAGGTGCTGGCCCCCCTCTCCTCTTTATTAGGGGTCAAAAAATGGGCAAATGTCGCATGTAAAATGCTACTGCTCCAGCTGTGAGCAGAACGGGGGCAGGTGAGCTGTGGGAGGAAGGATTTGGGGGGGTCACCCCCCGAGATGAGGAGACCCAGGCTGGGTGTGTTTGAGGCACAGTCCCTTTCCTGGGCCCGGCCCCCGCGCCGAGGGGGCAGTTTGCTTTACAAACTCTTTTTCTCTTCCCCTCGTGCTGGAAATTTGACTCTACAAAAACACTTAGAGAGCGGCTAATTGCCAGCCCTGCAGTGGCTTCGCTCTCTAATTCCTGCCAGTCAATGAACCAGCCCAAAGAGCTGGTTTTCATAACTCGCTGAGTGCATGAACACAGCCCTGGAGACATCGCATAGCTGGGATTTATTTTATTATATTTTTTTTTTCCTGGGCAACTCCTGGATTTCTTTCACTCCCCAGGGCATAAGGAACATCCGAAGATGGAGCGGGCCCATCCCGGGGAGACACCAGGCAGACACGGACCCAGCCAGGGAAGAGATGATTGTCAAGAAATTGGTTTGAAGGTAAAGCTGGCGTCGCCCAGCCTGTCTGTTCGTGATTTGAGGGCTCATCATCATCGTCTCCCCATGGATTCCTACTTCCCAACAATGTCCACGCCTTGCAAAGGTTTCCTTGATCTGCTGGTTTGTATCCAGAGGGCTGCTGCAAAAAGTGTTGTGCTGGCCAATGGCTCAGACCACATCATTCCTCCCCACACTCCTCCCTGGCACCTTCTCTTCTCTGCCCCAATTGTGGACTGTTCATCTTCCCTCTCCCAGCCCTTCATTATCCACCTCTCCTCCACCCATCATCTCCCCTGCCCCACAGCCCGTCTCCGTCGCCCATTCCCAACAAGCCCCTTCATGCTCTCCCCTGCTCGGCTCCACACCTGGGAGCAGCAGCCGCTGAGCGTTCCCCAAGCCACCGCATCGCTCCCCTTGAAGCTCTTCTTTGTCTGGAGACACCTGCAGGAACCTTCCCAGGCTCTGCTCATCTCCTGCTCGCCATGGCTCCATGCCCCTGCCTGATACCCACCCTGGTTCCCTCACTCCTGCCCCAGGTGCTCGGAGCTTTGTCCTTCATCATGGGCTCCGTGGCTCTACATCACCCGGCGGAGCGTGGTCCTCACCCAGCAGTGGGAGCCCAAAAATGAGCTGAGCCACGTTTGGGCCGGTGACTCTGGAGATGTTGGTTGCTTCAGTTGAGTTTGGGGGCAGTGAGGTTCCTGCCCACCCTCCACAGGGTGTTCGTGGTCCTGGTGGGACCTCAGCGCCGTGGGACAGTCTCAGTGCAGAGCCAAACCTGGTGGTGGATGGGCAGGGCCAGGGGAAGGGTCTCCAGTGGAGGCAGAAGCCACCACATCAGCATAAACCATTCCTCCTCCCCTGCGACCCCTTCCCTGGTACTGGGGGGGGTGAATGGCCCCTCCAGTGGCCTTTCCTAACGGGGCCGTTAAACACCGTTGGGGGCTCAGGCTGGGCCATACAGGGGCACCCCCCCTGCCCTGCCTGGGGGTTGTGGTTTGAGGACCCCACAACAATTTACTGTCCTTTAGACAATTATTGAATCCTGGGCACCAGTACAAGTTGGGGGTGGACCTGCTGGAAAGCACTTCTGAGAAGGGTTTGGGGGTCCTGGTGGATGGCAGGCTCCTCAGGAGCCAGAAACGTGCTCTTGTGGCCAAGAGGCCAATGGGATCCTGGGCTGTGTGGGGAAGAGTGTGGCCAGGAGGTGGAGGGAGGTCCTTCTCCCCCTCTGCTCTGCACTGGGGAGGCCACAACTGGAATCGTGCATCCAGTGCTGGGCTCCCACGGTCCAGAGGGACAGGGAACTGCTGGAGAGAGTCCAGTGAAGGGCAACAAAGATGATGGAGGGATTGGAGCATCTCCCTGATGAGGAAAGGCTGAGAGAGCTGGGGCTCTTGAGCCTGGAGAAGAGAAGGCTGAGGGGAGACCTTATTAATGCTGACAAGTGTCTCAAGGGTGGGTTGAAGGAGGATGGAGCCGGACTCTTTTCTGGGGTTCCCAGTGACAGGACGAGGGGCAACGGGCACAAGCTGGACCATGGGAAGTTCCACTCCAATGGGAGGAAGAACTTGTTTGGGGTGAGGGTGGCAGAGCCCTGGCAGAGGCTGCCCAGGGAGGGTGTGGAGTCCCCTTCTCTGGAGATCTTCAAGCCCCAATGGATGCTCCTGAGGGATGTGCTCTGGGTGATCCTGCTTTGGCCGGGGGTGGGACTGGAGGGTCTCTGGAAGGTCCCTTCCATCTCCAACAATTCCGTGATTCCGTGATTCTGTCCCCCATGACCCGCCCCCCCCCGGGAAGGGGAATCGGGGCAAAACCCAGGACACGGGAGGGTTGCAATATAAATAGATTTAATAGGATAAGACTAAATAATTAACACCCCTACGGCACCGGCATGATCCCCACCCCAACACCCCGCACACCGGGGCTGTCCCCGGCCCCTCCCACCGCCGGACGCTGTGCCCCCCCCGGGACACCCAGCCGGGGCCCGATGAGCGCTGCGGCTCCGGGGGGGTTTCGGGACCCCGGT
>NW_015090858.1:546149-546764 GCF_001431845.1 Calidris pugnax | reverse complement strand
CCCCCCGGGAAGGGGAATCGGGGCAAAACCCAGGACACGGGAGGGTTGCCCCCCCCGGGAAGGGGAATCGGGGCAAAACCAAGGACACGGGAGGGTTGAAATATAAGTAGATGTAATCGGATAAGACTAAATAATTAACACCCCTACGGCACCGGCACCGGAAGCCGGGGCCCGATGAGCGCTGCGGCTCCGGGGGGGTTTCGGGACCCCGGTACCGGGGCTCGGGGTTCCCTGCACCGACACCATCCCGGGAGAGGGAGCGCGCTCCTCAGCGAACCGTCCGGTTTCCGCGGGCTGTGCCGCTCCCGGTGCCCGGCAATAGCCCCGCCGGCACCCGGGGGGCGCGGAAACACCGGCCCCTTGAGCCCCGCGCCCCGCGGAGTGAACACCGGCACCGGCTCGGGCACCGGCCTCTTCTGAACGCGCCGTTCTCCCGGGCATTAGGAGATAAATTAGTCCCGTGCCGCTCAAACCGGGACACCGGGGCACCCCCCGGCGCGTCCCCCCGGGCCGGAGCTGCCCCCGCTGCCGGTCTCTCGGAGGCGGGGCTGGGGGCGGACCCCGGAGGCGGGACCGTGTGTCGGTACCGGCCGCTGTGGCCGCTGCCGCCCGGCG
>NW_015090858.1:535895-545895 GCF_001431845.1 Calidris pugnax | reverse complement strand
TGGCCACCACGGCGGCCGGCGTGGCCGTGGGCTCCGCCGTGGGACACGTCGTGGGCAACGCTATCACCGGCGTCTTCAGCGGCGGCTCCTCCGAACCGGCCAAGGCGGCGCCTCCCGCCCAGGTACGAGCGGGGCCGGGCCGGGGCGGGCGGCCTTGTCCTGCCCTTGGGCGGCGGGGCCGGGGGGAGGCGAGGAGGGGTGGCGGGGGCCCGGCGGCAGAGCCGGTGCCGAGGAGCGGGCCCTGAGGCTGCCCTTGCGGGGAAGGACACGGCGGCCCAAGGTGACGGGGCTGTTCCCGCTGAGCGGCCACAAGGAGCCGCGGTGACTGCTGAACGGGGGGGGGGTGTGTGTCTCTGCCCCCAGAGCCCCTTCCCCAACCCGGCCCCTGCCCGCAGGAGCCCAGGCAGCAGCCCCTCTACCAGCAGTCGCCCTATGGCCCCTGCCACTATGAGATGAAGCAGTTCCTGGAATGTGCCACCAACCAGAGGGACCTGACCTTGTGCGAGGGCTTCAACGAGGCGCTGAAGCAGTGCAAGTACAGCAACGGTGAGTCCCTGCCCCGGCCCGGCGGGGGTCACCCGGGAGGGTTCAAAGGTTGCAGAAGTGATCTGCTGAGCCTCTAGTGCTGTCCGAGGCTTTAAATAAGAAGCAGTTGTGCCTTTCCTGTGTCCTGGAATGTGGAAGGGAACTGGAAATGACAGGAGAGATGGTCCTGGCCATGTCCTTGAAGGCGAGGAGGCTGTAGGTACCCTCTTAGAGGTCTCTCTCGGGAAACCTGCTGCTTTCCCTACTTCATTCCCTAATTCCTTCTCCACCTGCTAAAAGCAGATATCAGTAGTTACGTCTTGACTTGGTCACCTTAGGTAAGAGAGCTTTTACGATCTCCAGCTGCTGGAACATGAACCTAATGCTGAACTCCTGCTTTCTCCCCTGTAGGTGTTACTTCTCTCCTGTGAAGAATCTGCCCCCTTGTTGGGAAGAGGAGCCTGGTGTGGAGCCCCGCTGCCCGCAGGGACGGGGTGAGCTGGAGGGCACAGACTGACCAGACAGGAGTCTTCTAGTGGTAATTCACTTGTGGACTAGGAGGGAAGGAGAGGAATGGCTGGACCTGTGGGAGCTTGAAATTCAGATAGTGCTGTATTTATTACAGAGAAATAAAGGAGTTCATTTGGACCTGTCACTGGTGCATGTTCTTTATTTAATTCTTCAAGCTAAAATTAAGCTACCAAAATGTTAACAGTGTCAGGCACTTAAGGGACAAGGCACAAAGGCATATTTCCTGCCGACAGGAGGGGCGGCCTCGCAGGGACTGTGCCCCATGACTTGGCAAAAGCCGATCAGGAGTGAGCTGAGGCCGGGCTGGATGCCCTCCAGGCAGAGGAGGGGCTGGAGGGAGGCAATCCGAGCTGTCCCCCGCGGTATTTTCAGTAACAAATCTATCTTTCCATCGATATCCTCTTCCTGAAGGGCTCTTGTGACGCTGGAGCTAAGACAGTGTGACCTGCCTGGCAGGGTGACTGGGATACAGTCGGCTGATCTCGCCGAAAGGCCGGAGCAGCTTATGCAACCTGCTCAAGGTCACCAGCAGCGGGGTGAGCTTTCTGCTTTCCTCTGACTGCCTGTGGCAGAGCAGGCTCATGGCTGCTGCCTCCAGCAGGAGGCCCTGCTCTGTCCTTGGTGGGAAGGAGAACTTTGAGGCTTCAGCTGGTGTTTTAGTGGCACGTGGTGATGCTTTTGGAGGCTTAACCACTGAATCTTCATGGCAGAATTAACCTGTTCGCTGTTGGATGCTGGGCAACTGCCCAGCCCCTCGCTGAGTCTGTGAGGAAGCCCAGATCTGGATGGTGAAAGCTGGAGACGGATCCTGGAGGCTGGTGTTGAAAGTCCTACCCCTTGTAAATGTCAAGACCTAAATTCTTGGTGGCAGGTGACGTCCTGAGTGGTGCCTGGCCTTATCTGGGGTGGCTTCTGCTCCCCAGAGGGACAGCCAAAGGAAGAAGTAGATGCCAGAGACTCAAAGCACTCTGTGTGCTGAGCTGCACTGGTGTGAGCAGGGAGGAACTGCTATTATGAAGTTGTTTTAATTAACCCCCTTTAAGAAATAACCATTGGACTGATGTTGGTGTGCTGGCCAGTGCTGCTGCTGGAGCCGAGGACTCGTGTCTCTGGAGGCTGCTGCTCGTGTTGTGTTTGTGTGGCTGGTCAAGGTGCAGCTTGGGATGCAGGAATGTGAACTTTGGAGTGGAGCAGGGGGTCCCAGGAAGAGCAGTTAATTAGCGGAGGGTTCTGGCTAAGTGGGGGGTGAGTGGTGGGGTGCTACAGCACTGTGGGTGAGCCCTGGTGGCGGCCATGCTGCGTTTGTGACCAGTAAAGGGCCCGTTCCCATCAGGTCCGGTCCTCATCCAGGGGTGCCCTTAAGCTCTTCCTGCTGGGTGAGGCGGGCCTGGACCTGGGTGAGGTGGGTCTGGACCTGGCTGAGGTGCTGCTGAGGGCCTGAGCCTTCCTCTGGAAAGAGCCTCTTCTCCAGCTCTGTCTTGCTGAGAGCTTCTGCAGCCGATCTGTGGAGCAGCCCCCCCACCCCAGCAGTTAGGGCTTTTCCTTCTCTCTTGCTCAGGTGCCCCTTGGGCTACACCAACCTGTCCGGCTGCGGGCTGGGAGATGGATGTCTGGGTTTCCTGATCCTCTCTTCCCTGTTTGCCCCAAGAAACTGTCCCCTCTCTGCTTTGGACCTCACCAAGCTGGGGAGGGGGGCTTCTGCCTGGCATGGGGTGGGAGGGCAGCAAGGGTCTGAGGTTCTCCTGCCTGGGAGAGGTTCTCCTTGTCCCTTCTCTTGCTACCCATGGCCACAACCAGTCCAAGCTCGGTGTTGTGAGGGGCCTGGGCAGAGCGCAGAGGACAGTCCCACGGATGGTGTGTGAGAGCAGTGGTGGGGAGAGGGGTCCTACCAGCACCCCTGGCTCCTCTGTAGGAGCGAGGTGGGTGTCTGCCTTACCTGGTAGGTCAGGGTAGTGTTTCCCCAGGTTCTCCAGCAAGGATTCGTAGCTGGTGAGGTCAGCGTTTTCTCTTCCTGCCAGCAGAATGGAAGAAATGTTTTAATCTCTCTTTTGGCTGAAAACTGAAGTCAAGACTTGTAACTGGGGTGTGTGGCTCTGCCCAGGAAAGGTTCCTCCTGCCCCAGAGCGGCCACCTTGGATGAACAGAAGGTTCAGCTCTAGCTCTTCATCTGAGCTGGCTTCTGCCCCCTCAGAGCAACTGCTGAATAAAGCCCCTCTTTAAAGCTGTGTCTTTGTTTCTGGGGGTTGACAGGGTTTTACTGGTGTGTGGGACAGTTAGTTGGTGTGTGACACCTTGCCCCCAGAGCAGACCCTCCTTGGAGCAGAGGCTGAACTCTGGTGTCCCACTGAGGAACTTACGGACGACTCGGATGAGGATGTAGCGCTTCCTTTCCTGTAGGTATTTACTGGCGAATTCAGATGCAGGGTTTTCCACTTTGCTGAGGTTCATCAGGGCGCCCGTTTCATCCAGAAGATCAATGCAGTCTGGAGGGAGAGAGATGTGGTGAAGAAAGTCCAGTGTGCCCCTGTGTGGCCAGCGTGAGCCTGTGGGGCTTAGAGTAATTTTCCTTGGCAAGCTATGCCTTGAAGAGATCTGTTGAGGTCTAGAGGGGAGGAGGATCACTGGCCCTTTCCCTGTGTTTTGGGATGAGCTGGGATTCCCATGTGCCCTGTTTGTTACCCTCGGGGTGAGGGCTGGTCCCTCTGGTGCCTGCTGCTCGGGAGCACCCCTACCTTCAGGCTTGCACTGACACTTCCTCTTCAGGTGAGCCGTGAGGATGAGGAGGCGGCAGTGCAGGTTCACCATCTCTTGGCAGTCGTCTGCAGACAGGGAATGAGATGAGAGGGATCACCCCAAATCCCGGGGCCCCATGGACGTGGCAGGAGGCAGAGTAGGGCACTGAGAACTTGCCCACTGTTGTGGCCAACAAGAGTAGGGTCCCCGTGTGGCCATCAGCAGGGGATTGCAGCCACATCTGCTGGTGTTTGGTGCTGGGAGTGCCCCAGGTTAGGAGTGGGGATAAACATTTTGATTTGGGGAAAATGGTTGTGGTTCATGAAGTGTTTCTGTCCTTCAACTTCATTTCCTCAAACACAGGTAGAAAAAAGCAGTGAGCCCTGGCCCCCTTCCACCAAGTGTCCCGGTCACAAGGGCTGGAGATGGTGGCTGAGTCACCAGGGGACACTTTGGCCGTGAACTCTCACCAAGTTTGTCACGATTGAGAAAGCCCCGGGGCTGACACATGTCAGTGGTCGGAGCTGGGGATCCAATTCAAATAGCAGAGGGAGCAAAGGCCCAGGACCACGTGTGTCCAGCAGCCTCAGCAGCGAGTGTCTGGGGTCAGGCAAAGGCTCTGCGCCAACTGGGTAAGGCCAGGACAGGCTCTGCTCGTTCCCTCCCACCAGCCTCAGGTCTCTGCTCTCTAAAGTCAGGATCTGAGCCAGGGAACCCTTCCCACCCGTCCTGGAGCAGAGGAGCTCTGCTGGCAGCTGGTGCTTCTGCCCCAGGGCTCTTCTGGTGGTGTCTGTGTGAGCAGAGCCCCCTCCAGAGACTGAGTCTTCAGAGCTGGGAACTCATCCTTGCCTCTGGCCTCCCTCCCTCCAACCAGCTTAGCCCTGCTGGGATGGTTTTCCTCCATCATTCATCGTGCAGGGGTTAAATATTTCCTTCTTTTCTTAATCAGAGGAGGCAAAGGATGCCGGTGTGCCCTGGCAGAGCTCTCCTGCTCTGTTCCCTAACCACAGGGCATCATCAAGGTGCCCTGCCCCTCGTGGGGCCACCACCTGGGGGTGATGGAGGATGGTCCGGGTGACCAGCCAGCCCCTGGATGGAGGATGGTCCAGGTGACCAGCCAGCCCCTGGAGCTGGGACAAAGCTGGGGGCTTTCCCCACCTACCTCCATATCTCACGATAATGAACATGGTGCTGAGCGGGGCCGATTCCTGGGGCTGCTCTCCCCCGATGGGGGGACCAGCCCTGCGACGTGGGGGCCGATCGTGCCGTCCCGTGGGCAGCCGTGGGGACAGAGCCCCCGGTGGCGTTGGCTGCTGGAGAGCCCGGGGGAGGGGCTGCGTTTCCAGCCAACGCTGCCATGGTTTCCACAGCCAGATTTCCCGGCAACGGGGAATGGCCCCCGCAGGTTCCCAAGCGGGAGAGGGAGGGTAGAGGAGGGGCTGGGCCAAACGACAGCCCGTTGGGGTGGCTCTCTGCTCCTTGTGGTCTTGGCTCCTCTCAATTTTGGACTTTTTTGCAGTTTTGGGGTATTTCCTCCCCCCTCGCTTTGTTCAACTGGTTGCCATGGTGCCAGATCTGCCCCCCTGCTCCCTCCTGAGCCTGGCGCTGCTGCGGGGAGCTCGAGCATCGGCGTGATTTCGGCTGCGATGAAGTTCACTTTCTTACTGGCAGCTGATTGCCCCGGTCACCACCTTTCATTGTCCCCTCGCTGCTCCCCAGGGAGGCCGTGTCACACTAAGTTGGGCAAGGCTGCGTGGGTGCTTTGTTTTTTTTAAGACCAACTGATAGAGAATGTGGAAAAAAATAGCCGAGCCGTTGGGTGCAGCAGCCCTTGTTCAGAGCACTGCAGGGGCAAAGCAAGCATCCAGCTCGCCGCGTCGCATCCTTGGGTGGTGGTGGTGGATCCTCTTCAGGATCTGCCCGTGCCGTAGCCACAGTGCCAGGGTGTTCTAATGAGGCAGGGCTCGGTTGCAGAGCTCCATTTTCCCTCAAGCCCAGAGCACGCAGGAGCTGGTCACATCAGGAACCGCCTGGGGACACATTGAGCAGAGCACTGCAGGGGCAAAGCAAGTGTCCAGCTCGCCGCGTCGCATCCTTGGGTGGTGGTGGTGGATCCTCTTCAGGATCTGCCCGTGCCGTAGCCACAGTGCCAGGGTGTTCTAATGAGGCAGGGCTCGGTTGCAGAGCTCCATTTTCCCTCAAGCCCAGAGCACGCAGGAGTTGGTCACATCAGGAACCGCTCAGGGATACCTTTGGCTCGGGGACACCTTGAGAGCGGGACTGGGGGCTGCAGCGGGGAGGGAAATGGCCATCCCTGGGTGGTGATGTGATGGCCGTGGGGGGGCTGAGCCTGCCTGTGGGGGGCAGGAGGTACCCACTGGTTTTGGGACACCAAGAAGTGCCTGCTGACCACCCTGCTGCGAAGGACTGCCACGGGCTGGGGCCGGAGGGTGCAGAGACACGGACAGTGCCCTGGGCTGTGGCTGGCCACGGGATGTGGCTACTGGGCCACTCTGGTGGGTGTTACAGACAGGAGGGGCTTTACGCCCGGCGATCCCGGCAGCCTTTCGCTGTCACGGTCTGCTGTCTGCCCACATGAGGCACCAGCTGTGCCGCGGCCACATCCTGCTGCACCGGCTCCCTTGGGAAAGGCCTGCTGAGAGGTGACTTCTGCAGCCACCCCCACGTTTGCCCATGGCTGCTGTTTCGGAGGTGGCCCTGGTAAAGAGGCACCAGTGGTCAGCAGCTCCCAGCCCCTGCTGCCGGGGCAGCCATTCCTGTCACGGCGATGGAGCTGCACGGAGAAGGGAGCAGCAGCTTTCCTTGTGATTTTTCTGCCATGAGGCAGCTGCTGGGGGGCTCTGCACATCCTGTCTGTCATTCTCCCCGGGGGCAGCAGAGCCAGCCAGCCCTCAGCCTGTGGCTACCACAGGGCATCCTTGGCATGGTGTGGCCCAGGCTCCCGTGTGCCTGCTGGCAGAGGGCTCGAGGCAAAAGCTCAGAGTGTAAGACCCCGGGGAAACCTCTCTGCTCCCTTCCCCCAGAGAGGAGAGGTGGTGGGTGATGCCTCCCCACCAGGGAGGGGGCTGAGGGGGGTGGTGATGGGTGGGCTGGGGGTGCATCAGCCCAGCCTGGGGCTAAGGTGGGTGGTGGGTTGCAGTTCTCAGCTCTCCCCCCGCTGCTTCGAGCCCCCTCCCCAAAGCCCAGCTGCACCAAAGCCAGCGGGGCAGGGAGCTGGAGTCCCCCAGCCCCCTGTGTCATTTACATACGCCTCACTGTTGGCGCGGACACCAGGGTTTGTGTAGCAGCACAGACCCTCTCCGAAACAGCCACCCTTCCTCTGCCTCCTGCCATGGCCCTGGGCTTCGTGGTCCTGCTCCTGGTGGGGACGGTGGGGACAGGTAAGGGTGGAGTGGGCGAGCTAGCTGCTGTCGGGGGGGGACACAGTGGGGTGGCAAGAAGGACAAGGGGGATGTTCGTCTCAGGAGGGCATTTTGCTCCCGGGCTGTGTGATGGGGAGGGGGGACACAGGACAACATACCCCTCAATAGGACACGGGGGAATGGTTTTAAACTGGAAGAGGGTAGATTAAGGTTAGATACAAGGAAGAACTTCTTTGCTGTGAGGGTGGTGAGAGCCTGGCCCAGGTTGCCCAGAGAAGCTGTGGCTGCCCCATCCCTGGAGGGGTTCAAGGCCAGGTTGGAGGGGGCTTGGAGCAACCTGGGCTGGTGGGAGGTGTCCCTGCCCAGGGCAGGGGGGTCAGAACTTGACGAGCTTTAAGGTCTCTTCCAACCCAAACCATTCTGTGATTCTGTGACGTTGTGGGGCTGAGGGCGATGGGGGACACAGCTCGGGCCCATCAGTAACCGCATCCTCAGTGTGCACAGCTTCCAGGGCTCAGCCCTTGCTGACCCAGCCCTCCTCCGTGTCGGTGCTGCCCGGGCAGACCGCCCGCCTCTCCTGCACCCTCAGCCCCCAGTACAACATCAGCACGGTCGGCATCTCCTGGTACCAGCAGCGCCCGGGGCACTCCCTGAGGTATCTGCTCTACTACAACTCCGAGCGGGACAAGCACAAGCCCGCCACGGTTCCCGACCGCTTCTCTGCTACCAAGGACCTCGCCAGCAACGCCTGCATCCTCATCATCACAGCCGCCCGCCATGAGGACAACGGCAGCTATTACTGCTCCCTCTCACTTGCCTTCAGCCGCTTTTAGAAATGGGAAACGTTTCTAAAGCCCCCTGTGTTCTCCCTTGCAGCCCTGACGCCAAGCCCTCAGCAGGGAGAAGGGCAGGGATGGAAAAAGTCCCCCCCCACCATGTGCTTGAGGGAGCCCAGCAGCCCTGCCCTGGGCTGCGATGTGCAGCAACCCCAAACTTCAGCCCCAAACGTCCCTCACGGAGCACCAGACACCCCAGCACAGCGTGAGACCTGCCCCGGCTCAGCCCGGGATGGCGAAGGAGCGGGGATCTCCCGCTGCTCGGAATGGTTTTAAACTGGAAGAGGGTAGATTAAGGTTAGATACAAGGAAGAACTTCTTTGCTGTGAGGGTGGTGAGAGCCTGGCCCAGGTTGCCCAGAGAAGCTGTGGCTGCCCCATCCCTGGAGGGGTTCAAGGCCAGGTTGGAGGGGGCTTGGAGCAACCTGGGCTGGTGGGAGGTGTCCCTGCCCAGGGCAGGGGGGTCAGAACTTGACGAGCTTTAAGGTCTCTTCCAACCCAAACCATTCTGTGATTCTGTGACGTTGTGGGGCTGAGGGCGATGGGGGACACAGCTCGGGCCCATCAGTAACCGCATCCTCAGTGTGCACAGCTTCCAGGGCTCAGCCCTTGCTGACCCAGCCCTCCTCCGTGTCGGTGCTGCCCGGGCAGACCGCCCGCCTCTCCTGCACCCTCAGCCCCCAGTACAACATCAGCACGGTCGGCATCTCCTGGTACCAGCAGCGCCCGGGGCACTCCCTGAGGTATCTGCTCTACTACAACTCCGAGCGGGACAAGCACAAGCCCGCCACGGTTCCCGACCGCTTCTCTGCTACCAAGGACCTCGCCAGCAACGCCTGCATCCTCATCATCACAGCCGCCCGCCATGAGGACAACGGCAGCTATTACTGCTCCCTCTCACTTGCCTTCAGCCGCTTTTAGAAATGGGAAACGTTTCTAAAGCCCCCTGTGTTCTCCCTTGCAGCCCTGACGCCAAGCCCTCAGCAGGGAGAAGGGCAGGGATGGAAAAAGCCCCCCCCCGTGTGCTTGAGGGAGCCCAGCAGCACTGCCCTGGGCTGCGAGGTGCAGCAACCCCAAACTTCAGCCCTGAACATAGACCTGCCCCGGCTCAGCCCGGGATGGCGAAGGAGCGGGGATCTCCCGCTGCTCTGGGAGGACGGAGAGCTCTGCCCTGGCTGGGATGTCTGGGGTTCTCCCAGCCCTTGGCACAGCGCAGGCTTCATCCCGGCTTGGGGGTTGGCGCGGTTTGGCTCATCTGACAATAAAGGTTAATCCTCAGCTACGTGGTGTAGACGTGGTGCCGAGGGACACGGTTTAGTGGGGGCTTTGGCAGCATTGGGTTGGTGGTTCAACTCCATGAGCCTAAAGCTCACGGTGGTTCAGCTCCGTGAGCTTCCAACCCAGACGATTCTGGGATTCTACACCTGGGGCGTCCCCAGGAGCCCCTTGGGCATCCCCCCGCGGGCACCGCGCCGTGCCCTGGGGCAGCAGAGCTGGTAGGGGGACTCCAAGGCGCGATGGCGTCCAGCCCAGCGGGGTCTCTCAGGCCAGGACGGAGCCGTGTCCCTCAGCCCTGGCAGAGCCCAGCTCCCCTGGAGACCCCTGTCTGCAGCACCCTGCTCCATCATCCCCCCAGTAAGGACTTGTCCCCCTTCACAGCGCCCCCAACGCTCCCCACAGCTCCCAGTGCCTCCCCACGGCCCCCAACGCCTTCCCACGGCCCCCACCGCCTCCCCACAGCTCCCAGTGCCTCCCCACGGCCCCCAGCGCCTCCCCACGGCCTCCCCCCGTCGCCATCTCCCCACACAGCCCCACGGCGCCCGAGGGGGGAAGGACACGTTTAACCGCTCGGGCGCTTGTGGGCGCTTTACACGACCGTTTCCGCCCAGAAGGAGAATGCGGTTTTTCCCCGGAGAAATCCCACCGACCCCATTAACAACCCACCGACCGACCGCCCCCCCCGCCGCCGCACTGCGCATGCCCAGTCCTGCGG
>NW_015090858.1:494745-527615 GCF_001431845.1 Calidris pugnax | reverse complement strand
GGTTAGTGCAAGCGCCGGAGCTGGAAATAGGACCCGGGGCTCCCACACCTGTCGCTCTCTCCTTCCTTCCCATTTGATTTTTCAACACAGTTTCTGCTGTCTTGTTAGAAAAAGAGGAAAACTTGGAGCAATCAATATATTTTTTCCAGTTGTTTCCATGTTAATGTTATTATTCCAAGTGCAAATTACTTTATGCTGTTAAATGAGAGGAACGTGGAGTTTGTGGGTTCGGTGTTGTCCCTGTGCCGTCCATTGACAGGACAAGGGGCAACGGTTTTAAATTGGAAGAGGGTAGATACCAGGAATAAATTCATTACTCTGAGGGTGGTGAGACCCTGGAACAAGTTGCCCAGAGAAGCTGTGGCTGCCCCATCCGTGGAGGGGTTCAAGGCCAGGTTGGAGGGGGCTTGGAGCAACCTGGGCTGGTGGGAGGTGTCCCTGCCCAGGGCAGGGGGGTCAGAACTTGACGAGCTTTAAGGTCTCTTCCAACCCAAACCATTCTGTGATTCTGTGACGTTGTGGGGCTGAGGGCGATGGGGGACACAGCTCGGGCCCATCAGTAACCGCATCCTCAGTGTGCACAGCTTCCAGGGCTCAGCCCTTGCTGACCCAGCCCTCCTCCGTGTCGGTGCTGCCCGGGCAGACCGCCCGCCTCTCCTGCACCCTCAGCCCCCAGTACAACATCAGCACGGTCGGCATCTCCTGGTACCAGCAGCGCCCGGGGCACTCCCTGAGGTATCTGCTCTACTACAACTCCGAGCGGGACAAGCACAAGCCCGCCACGGTTCCCGACCGCTTCTCTGCTACCAAGGACCTCGCCAGCAACGCCTGCATCCTCATCATCACAGCCGCCCGCCATGAGGACAACGGCAGCTATTACTGCTCCCTCTCACTTGCCTTCAGCCGCTTTTAGAAATGGGGAACGTTTCTAAAGCCCCCTGTGTTCTCCCTTGCAGCCCTGACGCCAAGCCCTCAGCAGGGAGAAGGGCAGGGATGGAAAAAGCCCCCCCCCGTGTGCTTGAGGGAGCCCAGCAGCACTGCCCTGGGCTGCGAGGTGCAGCAACCCCAAACTTCAGCCCTGAACATCCCTCACGGAGCACCAGACACCCCAGCACGGCGTGAGACCTGCCCCGGCTCAGCCCAGGATGGCGGAGGAGCGGGGATCTCCCACTGCTTTGGGAGGACGGAGAGCTCTGCCCTGGCTGGGATGTCTGGGGTTCTCCCAGCTCTTGGCACAGCGCGGGCTTCATCCCAGCTTGGGGGTCGGCGCGGTTTGGCTCATCTGATAATAAAGGTTATTCCTCAGCTACATGGTGTAGACGTGGTGCCGAGGGACATGGTTTAGCGGGGGCTTTGGCAGCATTGGGTTGGTGGTTGGACTCCATGAGCCTAAAGCTCATGGTGGTTCAGCTCCATGAGCTTCCAACCCAGACCATTTTGGGACTCTACACGTGGGGTGTCCCCAGAAGCCCCTCGGGCATCCCCCATGGGCACCCTGCCGTGCCCTGGGGCAGCAGAGCTGGTAGGGGGAGCCCAAGGCGCGATGGTGTCCAGCCCAGCGGGGTCTCTCAGGCCAGGATGGAGCCGTGTCCCTCAGCCCTGGCAGAGCCCAGCTCCCCTGGAGACCCCTGTCTGCAGCACCCTGCTCCATCATCCCCCCAGTAAGGACTTGTCCCCCTTCCGGCCCCCAGCGCCTCCCCACGGCCTCCCCCCGTCGCCATCTCCCCACACAGCCCCACGGCGCCCGAGGGGGGAAGGACACGTTTAACCGCTCGGGCGCTTGTGGGCGCTTTACACGACCGTTTCCGCCCAGAAGGAGAATGCGGTTTTTCCCCGGAGAAATCCCACCGACCCCATTAACAACCCACCGACCGACCGCCCCCCCCGCCGCCGCACTGCGCATGCCCAGTCCTGCGGGGACACCCCCCCCTCCCGCCGGCGTCACGTGGGGAGCTGCTGGCGCTGCCATTGGTTTAGAGGGGAGGAAAAGGAGGCGCGTCACTTCCTGGTTACCGCCGTGCGCGTCGTGGTAACGGGGCGGCCGGAGCTGCGCGGGGAGCAGGATGGTGAGCGGGGGCCTAGGGGGCCCGGGGCCGCCTCTCGCCACCGCCGGGCCCGCAGGTTCAGCGCGGGGAGGCTGCTTGGCCCAGCCCGCCGCCTTGGTGCGCCCCGGGCGGCGCATTGCCTCCTCTCCCACTACGTGCGGGAGGGAGTGAGGGCGCCCGGCTCTCCCGGGGGGAGCAGGCCGCGGGGCAGCTCGGGCACGCTGCGGGGTTGTTTCCTCAAAGCTGAATCTGAAAGAAGTCCCTGCTGGGCCTGTGATGGTTTTCCGGGCTTTGAGAACGCCCTCGAGAGGCAGAAAGATTTTGTGCTCTTTTGTTAAGTAAACTCTGGGTTAAAACTCTCTCTTTCCTCCTGCTGTGTGCAAAGTTGGTGTTGGTGTTAGGGGACCTTCACATCCCACACCGGTGCAGGGGTCTGCCGGGGAAGTTCAAGAAGCTGCTGGTTCCTGGAAAGATTCAGCACATCTTGTGTACGGGAAACCTCTGCACCAAGGAGAGCTACGACTACCTCAGGACTCTGGCTGGGGACATCCACGTTGTTAGGGGGGACGCAGAGGTAATGTTCTGGCTGCCCTTAATTCCTCAGCATCCCCTCCTGCAGGCTGTAGTTGTCTTGATGGAACCTGGGGAGGTTCAGGACTAGTGATTCCTGAACTGTAATTCAGCAGGGTAAGAAGTGGGGATGAGTAAGACTAAAACAGAAATTATCTTCTAGACCCTTCTTGTTACAATTGCAGCAGAGGGGACAGGGTGTGGGGGGGGCAGTACATGTGCTTGGTTTGTGTGAACTCTGACATAAGTCTGTGATTCCTGTGAGGCCTCTGGAATCCTCCAGCTGACTGTGTAGTTGCAGGAACTGTGGGCTTGTGTGTGTGTTTATTTACTGTTGGGTGGCCTGGTTTGTGTGCAAATTCCCCACTCTGTGCCCTGCAGTTGCTTTTACTGGAGTGTGGCACAAGCATCCAGTGGGTTTGCACACTGAAAGAGGCTTGTGCATTTGAATAGTGAAATGAGGGTTTGTGCCTCAGCATGTAGGACCCCGGGTGAGGTGTCTGATCTGTAGTCTGTGCCTTTCTCCTTCTCAGAGCCTGAATTATCCTGAGGAGAAGGTTGTAACTGTCGGGCAGTTTAGAATCGGGCTGATTCACGGCCATCAAGTAATTCCCTGGGGTGATGTGGCCAGCCTGGTGCTGCTGCAGAGGCAACTGGATGTGGACATTCTCATCTCGGGACACACACACAGATTTGAGGCGTTTGAACATGAAAACAAATTCTACATCAACCCGGGATCAGCTACAGGAGCCTACAGTGCTTTGGAAACGTGAGCAAGGGGGGGCCCTGGGCTGCCCAGTGCAGCACCTGAAATGTGTCTGTCCATCTCCGGGCGTGAGTGAGGGGCTGTGAGGAGCAGGAGGGCAGCTCCCCCCTTCCCGGGGGACGCAGTGGGGCTCCCCTGGCTTACAGGGTTTTTCTTGGCCTGTGCATTGGGCAGGACAGCCCGGCACTGGTGTGCCTGGGGCTGGAGAGGGGGGAGTTGCAGCAGCTTCTTGAAGTCGTTTTGCTTTCTGGTGCCTTCCCAGAAGCTGCATGCTAATATTTTGTAGGCAGTCACGCTTCTGGAGGCACTGCCAGCCCAAATGTCTGAGCCTGACCCCACTTAGGCTGCTGAGAAGCCCAGAGGGCTGTTCTGGGCTAAGTGTGACTCTGCTGGAGATACTGCCTGCAAACTGCAGTGTTTCCTAGAGCTCTGCAACCCTCAGCAACCACATGAGCATAAGGTACGTTAATAGCAAGGAGTATAAGCTAATTGGGAAGATGGACAAAGTATGTTTTCTTTCCAGGAATGCCATCCCTTCGTTTGTACTGATGGACATCCAGGCTTCCACAGTTGTGACTTATGTGTACCAACTAATCGGAGACGAGGTGAAAGTAGAAAGAATTGAGTTCAAGAAGGACTGAATCGGGTTCACACCCGCGTGTTGACTTGTCGCTGCCTTTTGTTCCTGCTCTTCCCTGCTCAGCCGAAGCGGAGACAGGCCGCGGGGGGGCGCTGCTGCTGCGGCGGGGGGCCCTGGAGCCACCACAACCCTTGGTTGCTTGTGGAGGAAAACAAAACAAAAAAACGCACAAACAAAAAAAACCGCCAAACCCCGAAATGTTAGTCTTGGTTCCCAACCAGAACTGGGAACGAATGAAACTGTGGAAAATATCCCGTGTCTAAGGAGGAGCTGTTGTGTTCCTGGCCTAAGGGAGTCACAGAGGGTGATGGCAGCAGCTCAGCATCAAGCCTCTTCTGTAAAACAAACATAGAATAATAAATCTCTATCTTCACGTGTCCAGGTCCTACTCGTTATGCTTCTTAAAGGTGAAGGGGGGCTGGAACGTGGTGTGAGCTGGCTCTGGGGGCTGGAAGGGGGCTGCTGGCTGCAGCTGGTTTGAAACCTTTCCCTGTCAGGGGTGCCTGAGACTCTGCCTGAGCAGACTCGTCCCATCTCCTGCTTGGGGGCAGCAGGGCCAGGCAGAGGCAGGGCTGGGGTGGTGGAGCTGGGCATTTGTCCTTGTGTTCCGGAGCTGGCAGAGCCCAGGGGAGCCAGGGTCTCCTTGCCCTCGTGGGGTACGCTGTGGGAATGGGGTGGTGGTGTGGGGCTGTGGGTTGCGCAGGGCCCCATGGAGAAGGGCCAGAGTAGAAGGGATGGGGAGGGTGGCTGGAGGAGCTGTGCTGCCACAAAGGGATGCTTGGAGGGTGGCTGGGGGTGTGTCCCTGCCATCCCTTGGCACAGGTATTGACTAAGCTTGTGTTGACCAAAACACGAGCCGAGGAGTATTTGCCCAGACACATCGATCCCACGGGTCTCAGTCTTGTGGCTCCCAAGAGGAAGCTGGTTGTGGTGCCCTGGTGTGAGGCAGGACCTGGATTCCGAGCAGAGCAGCGCAGGGAGCCAGCAGCACAGTGACCTTGGAGAGGCAGAGAGGTGACTGCTGTGGGCAGGGAGGGACCTGGCACAGGAGATGCTTATGAATGCTGTGGGGCTGTATTTCTGTGGAGGAGCCATGCCCAGGTACATGGGGCTTAAAAGGGAGACTGGGTGCATGTCCCAGCCCCATCGGCGTGGGGACACGTAGCTGGTGGGATTGCGCCATGGCCTGGACCCCTCTCCTCCTGGCGGTGCTCGCCCATGTCTCAGGTGCCCTGGCCAGACTGGCTGCGCCCGGCGGGGGCCTCTGGGGACAGGGTCCCTGTCCCACTGCGTGGGGAGGGCTGTGCTCGTGGGGCACTGGCTGACCCCCGTCTTCTCCCCTCTCTCCTCTCCCTCTCCAGGTTCCCTGGTCCAGGCAGCGCTGGAACAGCTGCCCTCGGTGTCAGCCAACGTGGGACAAACCGTCCGCATCACCTGCTCCGGGGTTAGCAGCAGCAGCAGTGATTATGTTGGCTGGTACCAGCAGAAGGTCCCTGGCACTGCCCCTGTCACTGTGATCTATGAAAGCACCAAGAGACCCTCGGGCATCCCTCCGCGATTCTCCGGATCCAAGTCTGGCACCACGGGCACGTTAACCATCACTGGGGTCCAAGCCGAGGACGAGGCCGTCTATTTCTGTGGTGGCTGGGACAGCAGCAGTGATGCTGGTGTAGTGACACAGGGACATGTGGAAGTGAGATAGAGAGGAGTTAAAAATGGGGAAATTCTGCTGTTCTCCCTTATGGCTGAGCAGCGCTGTGGGGCTGGGGCAACATTCTGCTCCTGTCCAAGGACTTGACTGTGAATGTTCTCACCCTGGTCCATGCTGTGCAGGAGGCATGGCATTGCCTTGTCCCTGAGGGCTTGCCTCTTGCTCCTGGTGGCCCCATCATCCTCTTGCTGTGGGAGCTGCCTCTGTGCTGGGATGCTCTGGACTGGGCAGGGTTACGCTCCCCCATAACGTGCCCGTACCCTGACCGGGGCCGTTCTGCAGCTCTGTCCCTCCCTTCTCTGTCCCTGCTTCTGGCAGCTCTGTCCAGAGCCCCAGAGCTCTGTGTGTGTTGCTTTGGGTCCTTGTGTGGCATGAGGAACTTATGGAGCAGGGCCCCTGTCCCCATCCCGCTGCGTGGGGAGGGCTGTGCTCGTGGGGCACTGGCTGACCCCCGTCTTCTCCCCTCTCTCCTCTCCCTCTCCAGGTTCCCTGGTCCAGGCAGCGCTGGAACAGCTGCCCTCGGTGTCAGCCAACGTGGGACAAACCGTCCGCATCACCTGCTCCGGGGTTAGCAGCAGCAGCAGTGATTATGTTGGCTGGTACCAGCAGAAGGTCCCTGGCACTGCCCCTGTCACTGTGATCTATGAAAGCACCAAGAGACCCTCGGGCATCCCTCCGCGATTCTCCGGATCCAAGTCTGGCACCACGGGCACGTTAACCATCACTGGGGTCCAAGCCGAGGACGAGGCCGTCTATTTCTGTGGTGGCTGGGACAGCAGCAGTGATGCTGGTGTAGTGACACAGGGACATGTGGAAGTGAGATAGAGAGGAGTTAAAAATGGGGAAATTCTGCTGTTCTCCCTTATGGCTGAGCAGCGCTGTGGGGCTGGGGCAACATTCTGCTCCTGTCCAAGGACTTGACTGTGAATGTTCTCACCCTGGTCCATGCTGTGCAGGAGGCATGGCATTGCCTTGTCCCTGAGGGCTTGCCTCTTGCTCCTGGTGGCCCCATCATCCTCTTGCTGTGGGAGCTGCCTCTGTGCTGGGATGCTCTGGACTGGGCAGGGTTACGCTCCCCCATAACGTGCCCGTACCCTGACCGGGGCCGTTCTGCAGCTCTGTCCCTCCCTTCTCTGTCCCTGCTTCTGGCAGCTCTGTCCAGAGCCCCAGAGCTCTGTGTGTGTTGCTTTGGGTCCTTGTGTGGCATGAGGAACTTATGGAGCAGGGCCCCTGTCCCCATCCCGCTGCGTGGGGAGGGCTGTGCTCGTGGGGCACTGGCTGACCCCCGTCTTCTCCCCTCTCTCCTCTCCCTCTCCAGGTTCCCTGGTCCAGGCAGCGCTGACTCAGCAGCCCGAGGTGTCAGTGGATGTGGGAAAAACCGTCACCATCACCTGCTCCGGTGGTGGTAGGTACTATGGCTGGTACCAGCAGAAGGTCCCTGGCACTGCCCCTGTCACTGTGATCTACAACAACAACAACAGACCCTCGAACATCCCTCCGCGATTCTCCGGATCCAAGTCTGGCTCCACGGGCACGTTAACCATCACTGGGGTCCAAGCTGAGGACGAGGCCGTCTATTTCTGTGGTAGCAGGGACAGCAGCAGCAGCTATGGTGTCTGGAGACAGTGAGTGTCACTGACATTGGAAATGAGACACGGACTTGAAAGCTAGATGAAGGTTTTCAGCCCCTCTCCCTCCTGCCTGAGCAGAGCTGTGGGGCTGTGGGTCTGAGGCAGGGTCTTGTCCCCCTTGCACAGCCGTGGCTGTGAATGTTGTCCCTTTCATGTCCCAGAGCACTGGTGTGACTCTGTGGCTTTGGACCATTGTCCTTGTCCCTGCAAAATTCACAGGTTGGGCTATTGTGCTCCTGGCGGTGCTCGCCCATGTCTCAGGTGCCCTGGCCAGACTGGCTGCGCCCGGCGGGGGCCTCTGGGGACAGGGTCCCTGTGCCACTGCGTGGGGAGGGCTGTGCTCGTGGGGCAGTGGCTGACCCCCGTCTCCTCCCCTCTCTCCTCTCCCTCTCCAGGTTCCCTGGTCCAGGCAGCAGTGACTCAGCAGCCCGAGGTGTCAGTGGATGTGGGAAAAACCGTCACCATCACCTGCTCCGGGGTTAGCAGCAGTTATGCTGTTGGCTGGTACCAGCAGAAGGTCCCTGGCACTGGCCCTGTCACTGTGATCTACTTGAACGACAAGAGACCCTCGGGCATTCCTTGATGTGTCTCTGGTTCTGTGTTTGGATACACGGGCACGTTAACCATCACTGGGGTCCAAGCCGAGGACGAGGCCGTCTATTTCTGTGGTAGCTCCGACAGCAGCTACAATGGTGACTCAGAGCAATGGGGAAGTGACACAAAACCCTCCCTCCATCGCAGAGGCCGGTCAGGAGTCTCTGCCGTCCCTGTTTGATGGTGGGGCAGATCTTCCCCATTTCCCTGCCATTGCTGCCCTGTGCTGCAGGTGGCTGTGGCTGGTGTGACTGGCTCAGCCATCCCTTAGTGACCCAGGTCTGTGCCCGTCCCCTCTCATTTGGGGTGGGTTTGCCCCCAGCAGCCCTGTCCCTGTCCCGTACAGCAGGGCTGAGGTCCCCTGTGCTCCCCACCCGGCACCCAGGGCCCTGCCAGCTGCCTCCCTGCCCTCCTCCCAACCTGGCTGCACCAGGAGCCCCCGGGGCAACCCCCCAGGGGAGTTCAACCCTGGTGAAACTGCGGGCACAGAACCGAGTGGTGGGGCTGAGGCAGGTTTGTGTCCCCCCTGCATGGCCCTGGCTGCGCATGTCCTCCTCTTTGTGTGCTAGAGCATTGGAAATATCTCCATGGCAGGTGACCATCGTTCCTATCCTTATAAAAATCATGGTTTGGCCTTCTCTTCTGTCCCCCTACCTCCTGTTACTGATGACCATATCCTCCTGTTGCTGCTGGAGCTGCCTCTGTGTTGGGATGTGTTGAGTTGGCACCTGCTCCCCAGATATGCCTCTGACTGTGGTTGCTTCCATTCCCCTCTGACTGTGGCCTTTCCTGTCCCGCTGCGTGGGGAGGGCTGTGCTCGTGGGGCACTGGCTGACCCCCATCTTCTCCCCTCTCTCCTCTCCCTCTCCAGGTTCCCTGGTCCAGGCAGCAGTGACTCAGCAGCCGACCGAGGTGTCAGTGTATGTGGGAAAAACCGTCACCATCACCTGCTCTGGGCTTGATAGCAGCAGCTGGTATGGCTGGTACCAGCAGAAGGTCCCTGGCACTGGCCCTGTCACTGTGATCTACCGGAATGACAAGAGACCCTCAGGCATCCCTTCACGATTTTCCGGATCCTACTCTGGCTCCACGGGCACGTTAACCATCACTGGGGTCCAAGCCGAGGACGAGGCCGTCTATTTCTGTGGTAGCAGGGACAGCAGCAGCTATGCTGGTGTAGTGACACGGGGAGGTGGGGATGTGAGCTACAGAGGAGCTAAGAATGGAGCTTTTCTTCCCTTTTCCCTCCTGGCTGAGCAGGGCTGTGGGGCTGGGGCATGTTTTGTCCCCTCTGCATGTCATGGCCGTGAATGTCCTGCTGATTGTCCCATGCCAATCGGGCGGTGGCTCTGGAGCTGTGGACACCTCTTGCCTCTCCTGGAAATGTCAAGTTATTGCCTTGTTGCCTGCCCCATTGCCTCTTGCTGGTGATGACCACGTTGTCTTGCTTCTTCCACGCCTCCTCGCAGGGCCCCTGGGGTCAGGCCTTGGGCTCTGTCTGTGGGGCAGTGGTCCCTCTGTGCCGTTGGGACCTTAGGGCAGAGGGTCCCTATTTCTCTGTGGAGAGCTGTGCTCGTGGGGCACTGGCTGATCCCTGTCTTCTCCTCTCTCTCCTCTCCAGGTTCTCTGGTCCAGGCAGTGCTGACTCAGCAGCCCTCGGCGTCAGCCAACGTGGAACAAACCATCCGCATCACCTGCTCCGGGAGCAGCTATGAGTATGGCTGGTTCCAGCAGAAGGTCCCTGGCACTGGCCCTGTCACTGTGATCCGTAGTAGCACCAACAGACTCTCTCTGTGAGGTAAATACTGACCCCCATCTTCTCTGCTCTCTCCTCTCCCTCTCCAGGTTCCCTGGTCCAGGCAGCGCTGACTCGGGGGCCCTCAGTGTCAGAGAACTTTGGACAAACCATCCAGATCACCTGCTCTGGAAGTAGCACCGGCTACTATGGCTGGTTCCAGCAGAAGGTCCCTGGCACTGCCCCTGTCACTGTGATCTATGCTAACACCAACAGACCCTCGAACATCCCTCCACGATTCTCCGGATCCAAGTCTGGCTCCACGGGCACGTTAACCATCACTGGGGTCCAAGCCGAGGACGAGGCCGTCTATTTCTGTGGTGGCTACGAGAGCAACAGCAGCAATGCTGGTGTAGTGACACAGGGACATGTGGAAGTGAGATAGAGAGGAGTTAAAAACTGAGGGTTTCTGCCCTTCTCCCTCATGGCTGAACAGGCCTGTGGGGCTGGGCCAAGCTCCTATTCCCATCCAAGGACGTGATATGAATGTTATCCCAGCTGTTCCATGCCATGTAGGAGGTGACTCTGTCCTTGGGGGCCCTTATTATCTGTCCCTACAGAAGGCATGGCATTGCCTTGTCCCTGGGAGCTCGCCTCTTGCTCCTGGTGGCCCCATCATCCTCTTGCTGTGGGAGCTGCCTCTGTGCTGGGATGCTCTGGACTGGGCAGGGTTACGCTCCCCCATAACGTGCCCGTACCCTGACCGGGGCCTTTCTGCAGCTCTGTCCCTCCCTTCTCTGTCCCTGCTTCTGGCAGCTCTGTCCAGAGCCCCAGAGCTCTGTGTGTGTTGCTTTGGGTCCTTGTGTGGCATGAGGAACTTATGGAGCAGGGCCCCTGTCCCCGTCCCACTGCGTGGGGAGGGCTGTGCTTGTGGGGCACTGGCTGACCCCCATCTTCTCCCCTCTCTCCTCTCCCTCTCCAGGTTCCCTGGTCCAGGCAGCGCTGACTCAGCAGCCCGAGGTGTCAGTGGATGTGGGAAAAACCGTCACCATCACCTGCTCCGGTGGTAGCGGCAGCTATGGCTGGTTCCAGCAGAAGGTCCCTGGCACTGCCCCTGTCACTGTGATCTACAACAACAACAACAGACCCTCGGGCATCCCTCCGCGATTCTCTGGATCCAAGTCTGGCTCCACGGGCACGTTAACCATCACTGGGGTCCAAGCCGAGGACGAGGCCGTCTATTTCTGTGGTGGCGACGACAGCAGCGGCAGCTATGGTGTCTGGTGACAATGACTAATCAAAAGTGAGACAGAAATCCTAAAATCAGAGGATGGTTTCCATCCCTTCTCCCTCCCGGCTGTCTGTGGTGGGGCTGAGGTGGGTTCCTGTCCCCTCTGCACTGCCGTGGCTACCAATGTCCTCCCTTTCATGTCCCAGAGAGGTGCAGTTTTACTTTGTCTCCCCTCTTCCTGAGGGGCATTGTCCTCATCCCTATAAAATGTCACAGTGTGGCCTTGTCACCCACCTCTCTGCATCCTGCTACAGACAACCACATCCTCCTGCTGCTGCCAGGGCTGCCTCCTTGCTGGCATGTGTTGGGCTGGGACCAGGTTCCCCAGATTTACTTGTGACTGTGTCCGAGTCTGTTCTCCTCCGACTGTGGCCTTCCCTGTTCCACTGCGTGGGGAGGGCTGTGCTCGTGGGGCACTGGCTGACCCCCGTCTTCTCCCCTCTCTCCTCTCCCTCTCCAGGTTCCCTGGTCCAGGCAGCGCTGACTCAGGAGCCCTGGGTGTCAGTGGATGTGGGAAAAACCGTCCGCATCACCTGCTCTGGGCTTTACAGCAGCAGCAGCTATGGTGTTGGCTGGTACCAGCAGAAGGTCCCTGGCACTGCCCCTGTCACTGTGATCTACGATAGCACCAACAGACCCTCGAACATCCCTCCGCGATTCTCCGGTTCTGCATCTGGCTCCACGGCCACGTTAACCATCACTGGGGTCCAAGCCGAGGACGAGGCCGTCTATTTCTGTGGTAGCAGGGACAGCAGCAGCAACTATGGTGTCTGGCGACAGTGAGTGTCATTGACATTGGAAATGAGACACAGACTCAAAAGCCAGGGGAAGGTTTTCAGCCCCTCTCCCTCCTGGCCGAGCAGAGCTGTGGGTCTGAGGCAGGGTCCTGTCCCCCTGCACAGCCGTGGCTGTCAATGTCGTCCTTTTCATGTCCCAGAGCACTGGTGGTGACTCCGTGGCTTCAGACCATTGTCCTTGCCCCTGCAAAATTCACAGCTTGGTGTTCTCGCCCTTCCTACTGCCCCTTGCTGCTGAGGACTGTGTCCTTGTGCTGGTGCCAGAGCTGCCTCTGTCCCAGGGGGTGTTTGACTGGGCTCAGCTCCCCAAATGTGCCTGTGACTGTATCCGAGTCTGTTCTCCTCCGACTGTGGCCTTCCCTGTCCCACTGCGTGGGGAGGGCTGTGCTCGTGGGGCACTGGCTGACCCCCGTCTTCTCCCCTCTCTCCTCTCCCTCTCCAGGTTCCCTGGTCCAGGCAGCGCTGACTCAGCAGCCCGAGGTGTCAGTGGATGTGGGAAAAACCGTCTCCATCACCTGCTCCGGTGGTAGCGGCAGCTATGGCTGGTTCCAGCAGAAGGTCCCTGGCACTGCCCCTGTCACTGTGATCTACAACAACAACAACAGACCCTCGAACATCCCTCCGCGATTCTCCGGATCCACATCTGGCTCCACGGGCACGTTAACCATCACTGGGGCCCAAGCCGAGGACGAGGCCGTCTATTTCTGTGGTGGCGACGACAGCAGCGGCAGCTATGGTGTCTGGTGACAATGACTAATCAAAAGTGAGACAGAAATCCTAAAATCAGAGGATGGTTTCCATCCCTTCTCCCTCCTGGCAGTCTGTGGTGGGGCTGAGGTGGATTTCTGTCCCCCCTGCATGGCTGTGGCTACCAATGTCCTCCCTTTCATGTCCCAGAGAGGTGCAGTTTTACTTTGTCTCCCCTCTTCCTGAGGGGCATTGTCCTCATCCCTATAAAATGTCACAGTGTGGCCTTGTCACCCACCCCTCTGCCTCCTGCTACTGACAACCACATCCTCCTGCTGCTGCCAGGGCTGCCTCCTTGCTGGCATGTGTTGGGCTGGGACCAGATTCCCCAGATTTACTTGTGACTGTGTCCGAGTCTGTTCTCTTCTGGCTGTGGCCTTTCCCATCCCACTGCCCGGGGAGGGCTGTGCTCGTGGGGCACTGGCTGATCCCTGTCTTCTCCCCTCTCTCCTCTCCCTCTCCAGGTTCCCTGGTCCAGGCAGCGCTGACTCAGCAGCCCGAGGTGTCAGTGGATGTGGGAAAAGCTGTCACCATCACCTGCTCTGGGAGTAGCAACGGCAACTATGGCTGGTTCCAGCAGAAGGTCCCTGGCACTGCCCCTGTCACTGTGATCTACGATAACACCAAGAGATGCTCTGGCATCCCTTCGCGATTCTCCGGATCCTCCTCTGGTGGAACGGCCATGTTAACCATCACTGGGGTCCAAGCCGAGGACGAGGCCGTCTATTTCTGTGGTAGCTACGACAGCAGCAGCGGTGCTGGTGTAGTGACACAGGCTGATGGGGAGGTGAAGTAGAGAGGAGTTAAAAATAGGGGCTTTTAGAACAGTGCTGTGGGTATTGGGCACATTTTGTCATCTCTGTCTTGCCATGGCTGTAAATGTTCACCCAACTCTGTCTCCTAGTGCAGGAGACAGGAGGTGACTCAAGGGTGGTGAGCACTTCGAGCTTTCCCTGCTGAAGCCATGGCCATGCCTTTTCCCCACCTCCCTGCCTCTTGCTCCTGGCAGCTCCGTCCTGCTTGTGCTGTCCTTTCTCCTCGCAGGGCCCCAGGGCTCTGGTTTCATTGGTGGTATCATGGCCTTTAAGGACAGGGTCCCTGTGCCACTGCGTGGGGAGGGCTGTGCTCGTGGGGCACTGGCTGACCCCCGTCTTCTCCCCTCTCTCCTCTCCCTCTCCAGGTTCCCTGGTCCAGGCAGCGCTGACTCAGGAGCCCTGGGTGTCAGTGGATGTGGGAAAAACCGTCCGCATCACCTGCTCTGGGCTTTACAGCAGCAGCAGCTATGGTGTTGGCTGGTACCAGCAGAAGGTCCCTGGCACTGCCCCTGTCACTGTGATCTACGATAGCACCAACAGACCCTCGAACATCCCTCCGCGATTCTCCGGTTCTGCATCTGGCTCCACGGCCACGTTAACCATCACTGGGGTCCAAGCCGAGGACGAGGCCGTCTATTTCTGTGGTGGCGATGACAGCAGTGCTGGTGTCATCCAGGTACCTCACAGGGTAGCCATGGATGGGTAGCAGCGACACTGAGAGTGATTCTGGAGGAAGTGACATAGCTCAGGTACTGCAGAGCTGTGGTACAACTGGTTGCTCTTGTCCTCAAAATGTCTCATCCTGTGGCTGATCCCATCTTCTCCCCTCTCTCCTCTCCCTCTCCAGGTTCCCTGGTCCAGGCAGCGCTGACTCAGCAGCCGACCGAGGTGTCAGTGGATGTGGGAAAAATTGTCACCATCACCTGCTCCGGGCTTTACAGCAGCAGTGATGTTGGCTGGTACCAGCAGAAGGTCCCTGGCACTGCCCCTGTCACTGTGATCTACAGTAACACCAACAGACCCTCGAACATCCCTCCGCGATTCTCCGGATCCAAGTCTGGCTCCACGGGCACGTTAACCATCACTGGGGTCCAAGCCGAGGACGAGGCCGTCTATTTCTGTGGTAGCTACGACGGCAGCAGCTGCTGTGCAGGAGGCATGGCATTGCCTTGTCCCTGAGGCCTCGCCTCTTGCTCCTGGTGGCCCCATCATCCTCTTGCTGTGGGAGCTGCCTCTGTGCTGGGATGCTCTGGACTGGGCAGGGTTACGCTCCCCCATAACGTGCCCGTACCCTGACCGGGGCCTTTCTGCAGCTCTGTCCCTCCCTTCTCTGTCCCTGCTTCTGGCAGCTCTGTCCAGAGCCCCAGAGCTCTGTGTGTGTTGCTTTGGGTCCTTGTGTGGCATGAGGAACTTATGGAGCAGGGCCCCTGTCCCCGTCCCTCTGCGTGGGGAGGGCTGTGCTCGTGGGGCACTGGCTGACCCTCGTCTTCTCCCCTCTCTCCTCTCCCTCTCCAGGTTCCCTGGTCCAGGCAGCGCTGACTCAGCAGCCGACCGAGGTGTCAGTGGATGTGGGAAAAACCGTCTCCATCACCTGCTCCGGGAGCAGCTACAGCTACTATGGCTGGTACCAGCAGAAGGTCCCTGGCACTGCCCCTGTCACTGTGATCTATGGTAGCAGCAGCAGACCCTCGGGCATCCCTCCGCGATTCTCCGGATCCACATCTGGCTCCACGGGCACGTTAACCATCACTGGGGTCCAAGCCGAGGACGAGGCCGTCTATTTCTGTGGTGCCTGCGACAGCAGCAGTGATGCTGGTCAGTGTGATGGAGGCACCGAGTAACAGGGAAGTGAGAGACAAACCATGGAGTCAAGGTAAGGTCTTCTGCCCTTCTTTCTTGTAGGTCAGAAGAGTCGTGGCTGTGGGGATGAGGTGAGTTCCCATTATCTCCTAGCACATGGCTGTGGATACCCTCCCTTTCACTGCCCGGGGTGCAGGAGATGCCTCTGGGAAAGGGGTCCCCTTACCACTGTCCCTACAAAAGGCATAGTGTGGGTTCAACCCAGTCCCACTGCCTGTTACTGCTGGAGCCCCCATTCTCCTCTTGCTGCTGGAGCTGTGTCTGTGCTGGGATGCTCTGGACTGGGCAGGTCTCTGCTGCTCAAATGTTCCTGTAACCATGGCCAGGTCCCATTTCCACCAACTCTGGCATTCCCTGTTCTCTTGCTGCTGCCAATTCTCTGCAGGATCCTGAGGTTCTGGCCTTGCCCTCTGTGGCAGGCTCTGGGTTTCCCTGTAGTACCATAGTCTTCAGACACAGGGTCCTTGTCCCCGTCCCGCTGCCCGGGGAGGGCTGTGCTCGTGGGGCACTGGCTGACCCCCGTCTTCTCCCCTCTCTCCTCTCCCTCTCCAGGTTCCCTGGTCCAGGCAGCGCTGACTCAGCAGCCCGAGGTGTCAGTGGATGTGGGAAAAACCGTCCGCATCACCTGCTCCGGGCTTAGCAGCAGCAGTGCTGTTGGCTGGTACCAGCAGAAGGTCCCTGGCACTGCCCCTGTCACTGTGATCTACGATAGCACCAAGAGACCCTCGAACATCCCTCCGCGATTCTCCGGATCCAAGTCTGGCTCCACGGGCACGTTAACCATCACTGGGGTCCAAGCTGAGGATGAGGCCGTCTATTTCTGTGGTGGCTCCGACGGCAGCAATGCTGGTGTAGTGACACAGAGAGGTGGGACATGAGCTACAGAGGAGCTAAAAGTTTATGTTTTCTGCCCTTTTCCCTCATGGCTGAGCAGGGCTGTGGGGCTGAGGATGAGGCCGTCTATTTCTGTGGTGCCAGGAGGGCAGTGTTGATAATCATCCAGGTGCCCCACAGGGTGGCTCTGGGGTGACGGTGACTCTGCTGTGCGGTGTTCTCGTCGATCCTGAGGGTGCTGCTGCAGGAAGTGACACAGCTCCTGGCAGTGCAGACCTGTGGTGTGGCTGGTTGCTCCCGCCCTCACAATGAGATGTTGGCGCTGGCACTGTGTGTTTGCTGACCATTGTGGAGCCTTTGGGCCAGGAGGGCAGCTCTGTCCTTCCCTGTGAAGGCAGTGGGGCTCCATGGCTGCCAGGGTTTTACTCAGCCCATGCGTTGGGCTTGGAAGGGGAGCGCAGCTGGAGGAGCTGTGCTGGCTCAGAGGGATGCTCCAAGAGTAGGGAGTGGTTGGGGGGGGTGACAAAGTCCCCGTCCCACTGCGTGGGGAGGGCTGTGCTCGTGGGGCACTGGCTGACCCCCGTCTTCTCCCCTCTCTCCTCTCCCTCTCCAGGTTCCCTGGTCCAGGCAGCGCTGACTCAGCAGCCGACCGATTTGTCAGTGGATGTGGGAAAAACCGTCTCCATCACCTGCTCCGGGCTTAGCAGTGGCAGTGGTGTTGCCTGGTTCCAGCAGAAGGTCCCTGGCACTGCCCCTGTCACTGTGATCTACTATAACGACAAGAGACCCTCGGGCATCCCTCCGCGATTCTCCGGATCCAAGTCTGGCACCACGGGCACGTTAACCATCACTGGGGTCCAAGCCGAGGACGAGGCCGTCTATTTCTGTGGTAGCTTCGACAGCAGCAGCTATGCTGGTGTAGTGACACGGGGAGGTGGGGATGTGAGCTACAGAGGAGCTAAGAATGGAGCTTTTCTTCCCTTTTCCCTCCTGGCTGAGCAGGGCTGTGGGGCTGGGGCATGTTTTGTCCCCTCTGCATGTCATGGCCGTGAATGTCCTGCTGATTGTCCCATGCCAATCGGTACCTCTTGCCTCTCCTGGAAATGTCAAGTTATTGCCTTGTTGCCTGCCCCATTGCCTCTTGCTGGTGATGACCACGTCGTCTTGCTTCTTCCACACCTCCTCGCAGGGCCCCTGGGGTCAGGCCTTGAGCTCTGTCTGTGGGGCAGTGGTCCCTCTGTGCCATTGGGACCTTAGGGCACAGGGTCCTTATTTCTCTGTGGAGGGCTGTGCTCGTGGGGCACTGGCTGACCCCTGTCTTCTCCCCTCTCTCCTCTCCTGACGGTGGTGCTGGAGGAAGTGGCACAGCTCAGTACTGCAGACCTGTGGTGCGACTGGTAGCCCCTGCCCTCAAAATGTCTCGTCCAGTGGCTGGTCCTTTGTCCCAGAGAAGTTGGGAGAATCCCAGTCATCACCTCTGGGTCTCCCGCTCTGCTCCCTGGGCTCCCTACCATTGTAGGGCTGATGCCCACCCTCCGCTGGTGACAGCAAGGGTGGCCAAGGTCCCTGTGCCTGTGTGAGCTGCTCTGCCGTGTGAGCAGGGGCTGCCCTGGGCAGGGTCCCACGCAGAGGCCGTGAAGGCTGTGGCAGGGGCTGGTGGTGCCTCTGGACTTGGTGGGAGCTGCGGCAGGGGTGAGGGAGAGCCCGGGCAGAGTCCTGTGCCAGGCTGTGCTCTGGGCTCCTCCCGTGCTGTCCCTGCCGTCCTTCTTGTCCCCACACGGTGTCAGTGCGGCCCCACAGCGCGGGCCTGAGGTCGCCGGGGGAGGCAGAGTGGCTGGGGACAGCCTGGTGCAGCCTGTCACCCCCTGGTGCAGCCTGTCACCCCCTGGTGCAGGGCAGTCCCAGCAGACCCTGACTGGTGGGTAGCTCCTGGCCCCTATGTGCTTCCAGTCCCCTTCAAAATCCCACTTCTCTGCAGTTCTCCTGTGGCACTGAGCAGAGGCTGAGCTGTGGCACCCCGGTTTGAAGCAGGACCTGGTTTTCCCAGCTCCTCTGTCACAGCTGCTCAGCAGTGTGTGGCTAACACGGCCGCCCAGGGGCCAGCAGTTGCCGAACTGGGGGCTCTGGAGCAGGTGGATGTGTCCACATGGCAAGGTGGGGCTGTCCCCTGGGCATGGGAGTCCCTGATGCAATGAGGACATGGTCCTCCTGGGCAAGGACTGGCCGCTTGGTGGGCCCTGGCTGAGCAGAGAGCTCATCGGCTGCGTTGGGGAAAGAGCAGGTACCCAGGGAGCTGGCGGCTGAGGTGATCTTGGTGCTTTTGGTGAGCCAGAGACAGGCCTCCAGGGGGACGGGAGCTGCCAGGAGGACAATGTGGGGCACATTTCCATGGAGGGGGGGTGTTTAGAATGGAGGTGGGTTCCATGACAGGGCCCCATTGGCGTGGAGACACAGAGATGGAAGGATCTCCTCCTGGCGGTGCTCGCCCATGTCTCAGGGGCCCTGGCCAAACTGGCTGCGCCCGGCTGGGGGCTCTGGGGACAGGGTCCCCGTCCTGCTGCGTGGGGAGGGCTGTGCTCGTGGGGCACTGGCTGCCCCCCGTCTTCTCCCCTCTCTCCTCTCCCTCTCCAGGTTCCCTGGTCCAGGCAGCGCTGACTCAGCAGCCCGAGGTGTCAGTGGATGTGGGAAAAACTGTCACCATCACCTGCTCCGGAGTTAGCAGCAGCAGCTGGTACACTGGCTGGTACCAGCAGAAGGTCCCTGGCACTGCCCCTGTCACTGTGATCTATAAGGACAACCAGAGACCCTCGGGCATCCCTTCGCGATTCTCCGGTTCTGCATCTGGCTCCACGACCACGTTAACCATCACTGGGGTCCAAGCCGAGGACGAGGCCGTCTATTTCTGTGGTAGCTGGGACAGCAGCAGCAATGCTGGTGTAGTGACACAGACTGATGGGGAGGTGAAGTAGAGAGGAGTTAAAAATAGGGGCTTTTAGAACAGTGCTGTGGGTATTGGGCACATTTATGTCATCTCTGTCTTGCCATGGCTGTAAATGTCCACCCAACTCTGCCTCCTAGTGCAGGAGGTGACTCAAGGGTGGTGAGCACTTCAAGCTTTCCCTACTGAAGCCATGGCCATGCCTTTTCCCCACGTCCATGCCTCTTGCTCCTGGCAGCTCCGTCCTGCTTGTGCTGCCCTTTCTCCTCGCAGGGCCCCAGGGCTCTGGTTTCATTGGTGGTATCATGGCTTTTAAGGACAGGGTCCCTGTGCCACTGCGTGGGGAGGGCTGTGCTCGTGGGGCACTGGCTGACCCCCGTCTTCTCCCCTCTCTCCTCTCCCTCTCCAGGTTCCCTGGTCCAGGCAGCAGTGACTCAGGAGCCCTCAGTGTCAGTGGATGTGGGAAAAACCGTCTCCATCACCTGCTCCGGTGGTAGCAGCTACTATGGCTGGTACCAGCAGAAGGTCCCTGGCACTGCCCCTGTCACTGTGATCTACAGTAACAGCAACAGACCCTCGAACATCCCTCCGCGATTCTCCGGATCCAAGTCTGGCTCCACGGGCACGTTAACCATCACTGGGGTCCAAGCCGAGGATGAGGCCGTCTATTTCTGTGGTAGCTACGAGAGCAGCAGCAATCCTGGTGTAGTGACACAGGGACACGTGGAAGTGAGATAGAGAGGAGTTAAAAATTGAGGGTTTCTGCCCTTCTCCCTCATGGCTGAACAGGCCTGTGGGGCTGGGCCAAGCTCCTATTCCCATCCAAGGACGTGATGTGAATGTTATCCCAGCTGTTCCATGCCATGTAGGAGGTGACTCTGTCCTTGGGGGCCCTTATTATCTGTCCCTACAGAAGGCATGGCATTGCCTTGTCCCCGGGGCCTTGCCTCTTGCTCCTGGTGGCCCCATCATCCTCTTGCTGTGGGAGCTGCCTCTGTGCTGGGATGCTCTGGACTGGGCAGGGTTACGCTCCCCCATAACGTGCCCGTACCCTGACCGGGGCCTTTCTGCAGCTCTGTCCCTCCCTTCTCTGTCCCTGCTTCTGGCAGCTCTGTCCAGAGCCCCAGAGCTCTGTGTGTGTTGCTTTGGGTCCTTGTGTGGCATGAGGAACTTATGGAGCAGGGCCCCTGTCCCCGTCCCTCTGCGTGGGGAGGGCTGTGCTCGTGGGGCACTGGCTGACCCCCGTCTTCTCCCCTCTCTCCTCTCCCTCTCCAGGTTCCCTGGTCCAGGCAGCGCTGACTCAGCAGCCGACCGAGGTGTCAGTGGATGTGGGAAAAACCGTCTCCATCACCTGCTCCGGGAGCAGCAACAGCTATGGCTGGTTCCAGCAGAAGGTCCCTGGCACTGCCCCTGTCACTGTGATCTACAGTGGCAGCAGCAGACCCTCGAACATCCCTCCGCGATTCTCCGGATCCTCCTCTGGCGGAACGGGCACGTTAACCATCACTGGGGTCCAAGCCGAGGACGAGGCCGTCTATTTCTGTGGTGGCTACGACAGCAGCAGCAATGCTGGTGAGGGTCACGGTGATGCTGAGATTATTTTTTTCCCTCCTGTTTGTTGCAACACCTTCCCCTGTGAGGGGAGGAGCTGCAGATGGTAGGCAGAGGGTTCCCTTTTTCACTTCCACCTCTTCTGGCTCTGCCTTTGCAGGCTTTGGTCTGCAGCTCTCTCCTGATGCCACCTCCTTTCTCGTGCCCATGCCGTGCTGGAGATAACCCCATTCCCTCTGTCACACATCGTGTCTCCACGCAGCTTCTCACTGACTGGGGACCCCTTGCCCTGCAGCCCCTGGCTGCTGGCCGGGACCTGGCCCCATTTTGGGCACGGGCAGGGGTGTCTCCAGAGTGTCACAAACAGTCGGTGCCCACGGCTGGCTGTTCCCTGGGGCTGCCCCGTCCCAGTGACAGGGATGAGGGGTGCCCCGAGGAGCAGGGTGAGGGTCCAGGTGCTGGCTACAGCCACCCGTCGGGGAGCGCCTGGGCTTGGGGCTGCCCCAGGGTGTCCCATCCATGTGCCTGAGGCAGAGGAGTCCTGTGACTGTCCCACTTCCCGGGGAGCCCCATTTTCCTGGGGCACGTGCTGACCTCCATCTTCTCCCCTCTCTCTTCTCCCTCTCTGGGTTTCCAGGAATGGCCTCAGCAGCCGCCAATATAAATGTCCCCAAGAGTAACCACCTGGACCTCCTGCTCCAGGATCAACAGTGCATATGGCTGGTACCAGCAGAAGGTCCCTGGCACTGCCCCTGTCACTGTGATCTACAAAAACAACCAGAGACCCTCGGGCATCCCTCCGCGATTCTCTGGATCCCAGTCTGGCTCCACGGCCACGTTAACCATCACTGGGGTCCAAGCCGAGGACGAGGCCGTCTATTTCTGTGGTGGCGTGGACAGCAGCAGCAGCAGCTGGACTGGTGTCTGGTGACAATAAGGAATAGGAAGTGAGACACAGGCTTGAAAGCCGGAGGAAGGTTTTCAGCCCTTCTCCCTCCCAGCTGAGCAGAGCTGTGGGGCTGTGGGTCTGAGGCAGGGTCCTGTCCCCCTGCACAGCCGTGGCTGTCAATGTCGTCCTTTTCATGTCCCAGAGCACTGGTGGTGACTCCGTGGCTTCAGACCATTGTCCTTGCCCCTGCAAAATTCACAGCTTGGTGTTCTCGCCCTTCCTACTGCCCCTTGCTGCTGAGGACTGTGTCCTTGTGCTGGTGCCAGAGCTGCCTCTGTCCCAGGGGGTGTTTGACTGGGCTCAGCTCCCCAAATGTGCCTGTGACTGTATCCGAGTCTGTTCTCCTCCAACTGTGGCCTTCCCTGTCCCACTGCGTGGGGAGGGCTGTGCTCGTGGGGCACTGGCTGACCCCCGTCTTCTCCCCTCTCTCCTCTCCCTCTCCAGGTTCCCTGGTCCAGGCAGCGCTGACTCAGCAGCCGACCGAGGTGTCAGCGGATGTGGGAAAAACCGTCTCCATCACCTGCTCTGGGAGTAGCAACAACTATGGCTGGTACCAGCAGAAGGTCCCTGGCACTGCCCCTGTCACTGTGATCTACAGTAACAGCAACAGACCCTCGGGCATCCCTCCGCGATTCTCCGGATCCAAGTCTGGCTCCACGGGCACGTTAACCATCACTGGGGTCCAAGCCGAGGACGAGGCCGTCTATTTCTGTGGCAGCGAGGACAGCAGCAGCGCTGATCTCATTGTGACACCGAGGCACAATCGAGACCTTGAGTGTCAAAGAGCATGGTTTCATCTTCTTCCTCTCAGCCAGGAAGGACCCTCTCACCATCTTTGGGGTTTTATGTTTCCCTCCTGGTGCCCTTCGGCATGTGTCCCATGTCTCAGGGTTGTCACTGTGTCCCCAGTGATGTGGCCCTGGCTGAGCTTGGTCCCCCTGCCCAGTATCATGTGTGGGGCACAGGAGCCTGGGACAGTGTCAGGAGCTTGAACCTGCGGAGCTGCCTGGGAAAAGCTTTGTCCCACTTCTCCTGCCCAGGCTCAGTGTTGCTTGGGGTCCTGCAGCATTGCAGGCCCCTGGGCGTGTGGGGCTGGATGTCTGGGCATTTGAGTCATAGAATCATAGGATGGTTAGAGTTGGTAAGGACCTTAAAGATCATTGAGTTCCACCCCCCCTGCCCTGGGCAGGGACACCCCCCAGGTTGCTCCAAGCCCCCTTCAACCTGGCCTTGAACCCCTCCAGGGATGGGGCAGCCACAACTTCCCTGGGTAACCTGGGCCAGGCACTCACTGCCCACACAAGAAACAATTTCTTTCTGGTATCTAATCTAGTCTCCAATTTGCCAGCCCATGGGAGCCTCAGGCACTGCGGGTGGGCAAGGAGAGCTCCTGCCTCGGCCCCTTGCACTCCCACGGGTCTGGCTCAGCCACCCCAGTGTCTGTGTCCCTGGGGAACACCTCGCAGATCTGCTGTGGGAGAACCAACGGTGTTTATGCCTGGTTCCAGCAGAAGGTCCCTTGGCACTGCCCCTGTCACTGTGATCTACACTAACGACAAGAGACCCTCGAACATCCCTCCGCGATTCTCCGGATCCAAGTCTGGCTCCACGGCCACGTTAACCATCACTGGGGTCCAAGCCGAGGACGAGGCCGTCTATTTCTGTGGTAGCTCCGACAGCAGCTACAATGGTGACTCAGAGCAATGGGGAAGTGACACAAAACCCTCCCTCCATCGCAGAGGCCGGTCAGGAGTCTCTGCTGTCCCTGTTTGATGGTGGGGCAGATCTTCCCCATTTCCCTGCCGTTGTTGCCCTGTGCTGCAGGTGGCTGTGGCTGGTGTGACTGGCTCAGCCATCCCTTAGTGACCCAGGTCTGTGCCCGTCCCCTCTCATTTGGGGTGGGTTTGCCCCCAGCAGCCCTGTCCCTGTCCCGTACAGCAGGGCCGAGGTCCCCTGTGCTCCCCAGCCGGCACTCAGGGCCCTGCCGGCTGCCTCCCTGCCCTCCTCCCAACCTGGCTGCACCAGGAGCCCCCGGGGCATCCCCCCAGGGGAGTTCAACCCTGGTGAAACTGCGGGCACAGCACCGAGTTGGGATGTGGGGGATGTGCCATGGGCTGGGAGCTGGGTCAAAGCTGGGTGAGGGTGCATGTCCCAGCCCCATCGGCGTGGGGACACGTAGCTGGTGGGATTGCGCCATGGCCTGGACCCCTCTCCTCCTGGCGGTGCTCGCCCATGTCTCAGGTGCCCTGGCCAGACTGGCTGCGCCCGGCGGGGGCCTCTGGGGCAGGGTCCCTGTCCCACTGCGTGGGGAGGGCTGTGCTTTTGGGGCACTGGCTGACCCCCGTCTTCTCCCCTCTCTCCTCTCCCTCTCCAGGTTCCCTGGTCCAGGCAGCAGTGACTCAGCAGCCGACCGATTTGTCAGTGGATGTGGGAAAAACCGTCACCATCACCTGCTCCGGGGTTGACAGCAGCTATGGTTATACTGGCTGGTACCAGCAGAAGGTCCCTGGCACTGCCCCTGTCACTGTGATCTACTGGAATGACAAGAGACCCTCAGGCATCCCTCCACGATTCTCCGGATCCTTGTCTGGCTCCACGAGCACGTTAACCATCACTGGGGTCCAAGCCGAGGACGAGGCCGTCTATTTCTGTGGTAGCTTGGACAGCAGCAGCAATGCTGCTCAGGTGACACAGAGCAATAGGGAAGTGATATGAAAACCTCCCGCCATCGCAGGGGCCACTCAAGATTCTCTGCTGCCCCCCTTTTGATGGTGGGGCAGGTCCCCACCATGGCTCTATCCTTGCTGCCCTGTGCGGCAGGTGGCTGTATCTGTTGTCCCATCTCTGACAGGTCTGTGCCCATCCCCTCTCACTTGCTGAAGCGATGTCCATGACTTGGGAATGTGCCATTCTCCATGGCCATGTCAACCATCCCTGAGGTCCAAGCTGAGGCAGAGGCCGTCTCTTTCTGTGCTGGCAGGGATACGGGTGCTGGTCAGGGTCCTGGTGACCCCCAGCACGGGGAATATGAGATCCAGACCCATTGCTGTCCCAGGGTCTCTGGTTGCTGCCGGCTGCTGCTGGTTGGACATGGTAGTGGAGCAGCCCAGGTGCCTGCGAGGTGGCTCCTGCCCTGGGACACATGCTCTGCTCCAGCCGGTCCCCTCCGTGCTGCCCGCAGGGAGGCAGCCCCTCTGCAGCATTGCCCTGCCCCTTCCCCTTGAGTCTCTGTGCCCTGGGCACCCCAGGGAGGGCAGCGTCAGGGATGGGCGTTCGTAGAGATGTGGGCATTTCCCCCAGTTCTTGGGCTGGGCACGAGGCTGCTGAAGGCGGCTGTGATCCCTGTGCCCTGGGTCAGAGCAGGGCTGGCCAGGGGCTGCCCCAATGGCTGTGAGCAGAGCCCCTGGGCTGCCCTGGCTCTGGCAGAGTTTGCCCAGTGCTGGTCCCTTGGGCTCTGGATCAGCTTGTGGGGAGGCATCGCTGGAGCCTGGAGAACTGGGAAGAGCAAAGTTCTTGAGGGACGAGGGCTGGGCTGGCAGGGGAAGAGCCAGGGCAGAAAAGCAGCAAAGCCAGAGGGTGCTGCTGGGGCTGGGGAAAGCTGCAGAATGGGGCTGGAGGTGCCTCTGGAGATGGTCTCATCCCACTCCCTGCTCGAAGCTGGGTTGGCTGCTGCAGGTTGGCCGCAGCCTGTCCAGGCAGGTTTTGAAGATCTCCCAGGATAGAGATGTCACAGAGCTCTGGGCAACCCATTCTAGAGTTTTCTTGTCCTTCAGCAGAAAAAAAGTTTTTGTTCTGTTTAGGCATGTTTTCCTGCATTTCAGCCTGTGCCCCTTGTCTCTTGTGCCATCAGTGGATCCTGCATTTCAGCCTGTGCCCCTTGTCTCTCGTGCCGTCAGTGGACACCTCTGAGAGGAGCCTGGCTCCATCTCCTCTCCTGCCCCTCGGAGATATTTGTAATGTTGATAAGACACTCCTGAGGCTCCTGCCTTTGCCTCACTCATCCCAGCCTGAGCTTTCTCTCTCCGCATGAGTGATGCTTTGAGTCTATCATCACCCTCAGGCCCTTCCCTGGCCTCGCTGCCATCTGTCCGCATCCCTGGCTGGGGCACCCAGAGCTGACATGGTGCTGGGCTGTGCCTCCGGGTGCTGAGCTGCGGCTGGTACCAGCAGAAGGTCCCTGGCACTGCCCCTGTCACTGTGATCTATAAGGACAACCAGAGACCCTCGAACATCCCTCCGCGATTCTCCGGTTCTGCATCTGGCTCCACGGCCACGTTAACCATCACTGGGGTCCAAGCCGAGGACGAGGCCGTCTATTTCTGTGGTGGCGTGGACAGCAGCAGCAGCAGCTGGACTGGTGTCTGGTGACAATGAGGAATAGGAAGTGAGGACTTGAAAGCCAGATGAAGGTTTTCAGCCCCTCTCCCTCCTGGCCGAGCAGAGCTGTGGGTCTGAGGCAGGGTCCTGTCCCCCTGCACAGCCGTGGCTGTCAATGTCGTCCCTTTCATGTCCCAGAGCACTGGTGGTGACTCCGTGGCTTCAGACTATTGTCCTTGTCCCTACAAGATTCACAGCTTGGTCTTCTCGCCCTTCCTACTGCCCCTTGCTGCTGAGGACTGTGTCCTTGTGCTGGTGCCAGAGCTGCCTCTGTCCCAGGGGGTGTTTGACTGGGCTCAGCTCCCCAAATGTGCCTGTGACTGTATCTGAGTCTGTTCTCCTCCAACTGTGGCCTTCCCTGTCCCACTGCGTGGGGAGGGCTGTGCTCGTGGGGCACTGGCTGACCCCCATCTTCTCCCCTCTCTCCTCTCCCTCTCCAGGTTCCCTGGTCCAGGCAGCGCTGACTCAGCAGCCGACCGATTTGTCAGTGGATGTGGGAAAAACCGTCACCATCACCTGCTCCGGGTTTAGCAGCAGCAGCTACATGTCTATGGTAGCAGCAGCAGACCCTCGAACATCCCTCCGCGATTCTCCGGATCCAAGTCTGGCTCCACGGGCACGTTAACCATCACTGGGGTCCAAGCCGAGGACGAGGCCGTCTATTTCTGTGGTGGCTACGACGGCAGCAATTATATTCCCACAGTGGCACGGAGCAATGGGGAAGTGATACAAAAACCTCCTGCGACTGCAGGGGCCAGTCAGGGGTCTCTTCTGTCCTTGTTTGATGGTTGGGGCAGGTCCCTGCCATGGCCCTGCTCTTGCTGCCCTGTGCTGCAGGTGGCTGCTCTTGTTGTCCCAGCTCAGCCATCCCTTAGTGACCCAGGTCTGTGCCCGTCCCCTCTCATTTGGGGTGGGTTTGCCCCCAGCAGCCCTGTCCCTGTCCCGTACAGCAGGGCCGAGGTCCCCTGTGCTCCAGAGCAGGCAGCCAGGGCCCTGCCGGCTGCCTCCCTGCCCTCTTAGCCCGGCTGCGCCAGGAGCCCCTGGGGCAACTCCCCAGGGGGTTCAGCCCTGATGAAATGGCAGCCCCAGCACCGAGTGGTGGGACGTGCCATGGGCTGGGAGCTGGGACGAAGCTTTGTCCTCATTCCCCAGGAAGGGAGTTTTCCCGTGGGTGCAGCAGCCCCATGGCCGTGTGTGAAGCTGCCAGGGCAGAGCAGGGTGGGCCGGGGGCTGCTCTGTGGGGCTGCAAGAGGAGCCCATGGGCTTCTCCGGCCTTGGCTGTGTTTGCCTAGTTGTGGCCCGTTGGGCTCATGCTCAGCCTGTGCAGGAGACCTTCAGCAGCTGCCACCATGGGAAGCCCCTGGCCCTGGGCAATGTCCCACCATGGCCCCATGACAGCTATGGGCTGCCCAGAACCCTGACCCCCTCCCCGTCCTCCTGTGGGACATGGGGACTGGAGATACTGCTGGGGACAAAGGTGATGGCCCCTCCATGTCATGGGATGCTGTGTCAGGGATCACAGCTGTGACATTTGCTGTGTCCCCAGGAGTGTGATGGGTCAGGGGACACAGGCTGGAGGTGAGGGTGTACAATAGGGCCAGGCTGTGGGTCGGGAACCTGGTCCCATGGGGGCTGCATTTGAGGTGTCAGGAGTGGCCATACGGGCAGCCAGGTGGCCTTGTCCCCCAGCTCTGTGCCAGGGACCGTGGTGTTGCAGGGAGGGCCACGCACCATGGGCTGGGGCCAGGAGGGCAGGGTGGCACTGAGTCAAGGGCAAGGGCTACTCTGACTTCCCTGGCCCTGCTCCCCTCACCCCCTCTGTGTTAAGGTCCCAGATGGTCATCGGTTGCAGATAAGACTCAGCTGAAGATCTCAGGGGGATGGAACGGGAGCTTTGCTCCTGCCTTTCCCTAGCCCTTTCCCCATGGGAGACCCTAGTTTGGCCTGTGTGGAATCCAAAAACCCACCCCAGTGGCAATAGGTGGGGTGAGGGCCCTTCCTTCCATCCCTGGCATGGACACTGGCTCATTTTCTCACCCCAGTCCCTCATGGTGGGGATATTGGAGCGGGCTGCCCAGAACCCTGACCCCCTCCCCGTCCTCCTGTGGGACATGGGGACTGGAGATACTGCTGGGGACAAAGGTGATGGCCCCTCCATGTCATGGGATGCTGTGTCAGGGATCACAGCTGTGACATTTGCTGTGTCCCCAGGAGTGTGATGGGTCAGGGGACACAGGCTGGAGGTGAGGGTGTACAATAGGGCCAGGCTGTGGGTCGGGAACCTGGTCCCATGGGGGCTGCATTTGAGGTGTCAGGAGTGGCCATACGGGCAGCCAGGTGGCCTTGTCCCCCAGCTCTGTGCCAGGGACCGTGGTGTTGCAGGGAGGGCCACGCACCATGGGCTGGGGCCAGGAGGGCAGGGTGGCACTGAGTCAAGGGCAAGGGCTACTCTGACTTCCCTGGCCCTGCTCCCCTCACCCCCTCTGTGTTAAGGTCCCAGATGGTCATCGGTTGCAGATAAGACTCAGCTGAAGATCTCAGGGGGATGGAACGGGAGCTTTGCTCCTGCCTTTCCCTAGCCCTTTCCCCATGGGAGACCCTAGTTTGGCCTGTGTGGAATCCAAAAACCCACCCCAGTGGCAATAGGTGGGGTGAGGGCCCTTCCTTCCATCCCTGGCATGGACACTGGCTCATTTTCTCACCCCAGTCCCTCATGGTGGGGATATTGGAGCTGCAGATGCTGCCGACCCCCTCCTACCATTCCCTGCCCAGTGCCCGGCTCTCCCGCAGCCCTTGGCCCTGCAGCTGCTCGGCCTGGACTGGGCACAGGGGGTCTGGACTGGGGACAGGGGGTCTGGGCGAGCACCTTTGGGGTTCCAAGCTGGGACACGTCACTCTGTCTCCACTCTGTGCCCAGCGACAAGCCCCACTGCGTCTGGGGTGGTGGGGCTGGGCGGGCAGGGAGGTGGGGAGAGAAGAGGGGGCAGGGTCTGACCCCGAGCGCGGGCTCAGATTTGCATGGAGGGGCCGTGCCCCGGGCGGCCGGGGGGTTAAAAGGGAGTCGGGGTCCGCGAGACAGGCCCATCGGCGTGGGGACACGTAGCTGGTGGGATTGCGCCATGGCCTGGACCCCTCTCCTCCTGGCGGTGCTCGCCCATGTCTCAGGTGCCCTGGCCAGACTGGCTGTGCCCGGCGGGGGCCTCTGGGGACAGGGTCCCTGTCCCACTGCCCGGGGAGGGCTGTGCTCGTGGGGCACTGGCTGACCCCCGTCTTCTCCCCTCTCTCCTCTCCCTCTCCAGGTTCCCTGGTCCAGGCAGCGCTGACTCAGCAGCCGACCGATTTGTCAGTGGATGTGGGAAAAACCGTCAGCATCACCTGTTCCGGTGCTAGCGGCAGCTATGGCTGGTACCAGCAGAAGGTCCCTGGCACTGCCCCTGTCACTGTGATCTACTGGAACGACAAGAGACCCTCGGGCATCCCTCCGCGATTCTCCGGATCCAAGTCTGGCTCCACGGGCACGTTAACCATCACTGGGGTCCAAGCCGAGGACGAGGCCGTCTATTTCTGTGGTGGCTACGACAGCAGCTACAATGATCCCACGGTGACTCGGAGCAATGGGGAAGTGATACAAAAACCTCCTGCGACTGCAGGGGCCAGTCAGGGGTCTCTTCTGTCCTTGTTTGATGGTTGGGGCAGGTCCCTGCCATGGCCCTGTCCTTGCTGCCCTGTGCTGCAGGTGGCTGTGCCTGGTGTGACTGGCTCAGCCATCCCTTAGTGACCCAGGTCTCTGACTGTCCCCTCTATGCCATTGTGTGTAGCATCCCTAGTGTCCCCCCGGGACCAGCAGCCCCTCACCTGCCCCTGCTTCTGCCGAGGTGCCAGAGGGGTGCCTGGTAGGTCCAGCACGGTGTCAGTCCTTCTTCATGCCTCCTTCCAAGGAGAGGAGCTGGACTTTGGAGCTGAACATTGTCCCCCTTTACTGCCCTCCCTAAAATGGGACTAAAACCTCATTGAAGTCTGTGAAACGGTCAGAAACTGGTTGTCCACAATGGATGGCATCAGATTCAGCTAAACACTTTGCATAGAACATTTCAGTGATGGTTTTTTTTGGGCTAGTTTCAGCCTTTGCACCAACACATAAGCCTCCCTAGAGGAAAACCAAACCTCTGCAAGTGAAAGTGCCTCAAACCACAAAAATCTTCGAAGCATCACTTATTTTCGAGTGACTGGGCAGGTTCACTGACCCTGCCTCTTTCTACAACCACTTCCACAAACCACCACATTTGCATATTTTGGACTTCAATTTAAGTTGGTGCGATAGAAGTCCAGGGCTCTGAGAGGTGATTTGCCCCGAGCCAAGTGGCCTGTGCCCCAGGAGATTGCCACCACCGTGGGAATAAGCTTTACAAAGCAGCAGCCAGGCCTCCCCTGGGGAATTTGAAGTTAATAGATCTTTAATGAAACCCCTCCCGCCTGGCTCATCCCTCACCATGGGGATGCTCCCTCACAGCTGGCAGGCTCCCTGGGCTTGGGGGGGCTCTGAACTTCCTCCCACTGGAGCCAGCCCTATAGATCTTTAATGAAACCCCTCCCCCCTGGCTCATCCCTCACCGTGGGGATGCTCCCTCACAGCTGGCAGGCTCCCTGGGCTTGGGGGGGCCTCTGAACTCCCCAACCACTGGAGCCAGCCCCGCACCAGTGCCTTTACTGGTGCTGAGATGCCGGGTGTGATGGGGGGAAGTGGTTATTTACCCTCGGTGGGATGGTCCAGTGCCCCCCCCAGCACAGGGCTGAGCTCTGGCACGGCAGCCAGGGCTTCTCCACTCCCCTGCCAGGGGCACCCTGACCCAGCTCTGCCACCCACCAGGCACCAAAAATCCTGCCCAGGTAAGGACGTGGGCTGTGCTGGGGTCCGGTTTTGCCCTGGAGAGCAGAGGCAGGCTGCAGGGTGGTAGGGTCCCCTGTGGAACCGCAGCACCTGTGGCAGCGCTGGGAGGAAGGATGGATAGTTTATTCATGAGGTTTACCCCCACACTTATTCTCCAATGGCCTGGTGGTCCCCATTTGTCCTGGCCACAGCCATAGTATGGCCTGAGGGGTGGCAGGACAGTGGCCAGTGCCCTGCAGAGCATCCCACAGCCACCTGCATGGCAACAGCAGGGTGTCTTAGAGGCACCCAAAGCCTCCACCAGCCCTTCCTCACCTGGGATTAACATCCCCACAACGCCGGCATGGCCTTGGGCTTGTAACAAGCACAAGGCTTGTGGTCCTGGGCAGCAGTGAGTCCCTGGAATGGACAATGGCACAGCCACAGCTCTGGAGAGCCTGGCCAACGCAGTCAATGAAGGATGGTGGTGACAAGGCCACCCATTTTCCCGTGGCCCCTCAAGCAAGGACATACAGTTTTCCTCATATGGCTGTCCTGCTGCCACTGCCCTGCCACCTCCACTGGGACATATCAGCACCATGCATCCAACCTGCTGTGTCCATCGGAACACCTCCATCCTGCTGTGTCCTGTGGGGACACCTCCATCCCATCACCTCCATCCTGCTGTGTCCATCGGAACACCTCCATCCTGCTGTGTCCTGTGGGGATACCTCCATCCCATCACCTCTGTCCTGCCATGTCCATCAGAACACCTCCATCCTGCTGTGTCCAGTGGGGACACCTCCATCCCATCATCTCCCTCCTGCTGCATCCATTGGGGCATCTCCATCTCATCATCTCCAACATGCCACATCCAGGGGGCCCAAGACTGCTCCTCCCACGGGGCAGAAGGTTTTTGCATGGCCCTGTATCACTGTGTGCTGTATTCGGGCCCGGGACCATGTTGACCGTCCTGAGTGAGTAGCCGATTTCTTCTCGGTCTTTCCTTCCCCACCGCGAAATTGTGACATTTTGTCGATTTTTGGTGATTTTTGGGGGTTTTCTCGGACTTGGCGCTGGGCTGGGGTCTGCCGGCGGTTCAGGGACGGGCATTAAACGCGGCGTTGAGGGCTCTGTCTTGTCCCTGTGGACTCAGAGGGCTCTGGTGCACGCCTCAGAGGACTGGGGGGTATTTTCTTGACTGAAAGATCTTAAAATTTGGCCAGGAAATGTGTCTGTGGTCTCAGAGAGTCTATTTCAGAAACCCAGTCTTAGATCTCTAAGAAAGTCAATTTTTGTCTTTGTTAAAAAAATTAGTCGTTAGTCTAAGGTCTAAGTCCTCCAACTCTTAGTCCTGAGGACTAAGTCTGTCGCCCTCGGTGAGGAGCAGGGACTTCTCCATGGGGTCCTGTGGGGAGAAATGGCAGCCCGTCCTCGGCCGCGAGCGGGGGTGAAGTCGCGGCCAACTTTGGGGTAAAATGGCATGTCCCTGGGATCTTAACCAAAAGTTTTCAGGGGCATCTTAAAGATCCCGTTGTCCAGGTAAGTCATGTCAGAAATGGAGATTATTGTGTTGAAAACGCTGCCGGGAACGTTGTTTGTCTGTCTTTGTAATTTTCAAAAGAAGTTGGCCAAAAATCCCAGTCTGAACCAAATTACTAGATGGAGAAAAAATGTAGCTTTTGCCAATTTCTTCAGCAGAAAATGTTTAATGGCAAAGTCACTGCACATTTGAGTACAGAGGTCTCAGAAAGACCAAACATCTTTTCTTCATTTTCATTCGGGTGATTCTTAGTTGTATTTTTTCTGAGACAAGTCTGAAAGTGTCTGAAAGCAAAACTGGGCAGAAAACAGGATGGTTTGTCTTTGAAATTTTGATATTTTTTAAAAAATTGCCTTGCAGAAGGAAAAAAATGGTTTTATGGCAACTAACCAGGGATTTTAGTTTATATATAAATATGATACATATAAAATATATATACGATATTTATAATATATATTATATATATTGTATACATGTATATTTTATATATATGAAATATATAAAAATGCATAAATATGTATATTATATAAATGATATATAATTATATATATTTATATAACCATATGTTATACCTACGTAGTATATTGTATATTTTATATATGTAAAATA
>NW_015090858.1:482750-493827 GCF_001431845.1 Calidris pugnax | reverse complement strand
GAGGGGAGCAACCTGGGGGCATCAGCCTGGTCTGATTGCCCATGCCGGTGGCAAGCACACAGCCCTGGCTGTGCCAGCCACGTCCCTCGCCTGCTGGCCTCTGGGCAACAGGGCCCTTGCAGGGACACATGGTGGACCCATGGCCAGTTATGTCCCTTTACTGGCCGGCTCTGGCTCTGTCCCCACTTCCTTGGTCACCCCTGTGTCCCCTGGGACATGCACCAGTCTGTCCCTTGCACCTGGGCCCCTGCGTGCCAGATGCCCCGTCCCCTACAGCCCTGGAGAAGTTTCCCTGCAGCCCTGCACATTGAGCGACTCACAGCCACAGCTGTGACGAGAGCGTCAGTGCTCAGCTGTGGGTGCCCTATCAGAGCTATCAGGAGTCCCCTGGGAATAGGGGATGGGGGCAGCTGGCCATGTTGTGTGCTGTTGTGGGGTGGATACCCCCTCCCCAGCCTCTCGGTAAAGCAGGGACAGCTCCAACCCACCCCTCTCCCTGGGCTGTCGGTGCCAGTAGGGTGCCTGGCCCCAGCAGGCTTTGGGTTGCCACGTGTCCCTGCAGGCACCTGCTGGGGACACAGAATCATAGACCTATGGAATGGTTTGGGTTGGAGGGGACCTTAAAGCCCCTCCCAGTGCCACCCCCTGCCCTGGGCAAGGACACCTCCCACCAGCCCAGGTTGCTCCAAGCCCCCTCCAACTTGGCCTTGAACCCCTCCAGGGATGGGGCAGCCACAGCTTCTCTGGCCAACTTGGGCCAGGCTCTCACCACCCTCACAGCAAACAAGTTCTTTCTAGTATCTAAATCTCCTCTCTTTTAATTTAAAACCATTACCCCTTGTCCTGTCGCTCCCCTCCCTGATCCAGAGTCCCTCCCCAGCTCTCCTGGAGCCCCTTTAGGGACTGGAAGGGGCTCTAAGGTCTCCCAGGAGCCACATCTCCCTCACCCCCACCCCGTTCCCGTGCCACCATTATTTCCACGTGCCCTAAAATCAGCTTTTCCCAAGCAGCAAAGGGCTGTCTGCGGCTGCTGTTTCTCTTGCTGCCTGGTGACCCCGCATCCCCTGGGGACAGCAGGGTGCTGGGAGGTGCACCGAGTTCCCCAGGCCTCTGCTTGCCCATCTCCCTGCCCCTGCACCACCGAAGGGGCTCACCCCGGCTGGCGCAGGGGGGTCAGCACAGCCCCACACTGACCCCCCCTTCCTAGCAAAGCCTCCCCCCACGCTGAGCCTGGGGCCACCCTGGGGTGCCCCTCTCTGGGGCTGCGGGAGTTTCCCTGGCTGTAATGGGCGTTTTGTCCTTGCTGGGGGACAGCTCGAGCATTCCCCAGGCACCTCGAGGGGCTCCAGGACCCTGGGGGGGCCATGGGCACTGTGCAGCCCTGGCAGGGCACAGACAGAAAGGCGGGGGGGGGACACACGTGAACCCTGGTCTGCCCCAGCCCCCCTTCCCTCCTGCTTTTGGGCAGAGTCTGCACCCCACCAGAGGTGCCAAGAGGCACCTTGTGCTCCAAAACAATTTTGTTGGGTTTACTCTGGCTTTATCCTGGCTTTATCCTGCTCCCCAGGGAGATCCCACCATGGCATGACCCTGTGCATGGGGCAAACCCCCTTCCCATCGCCCTGCTCGGGGCACTGGGCCGATGGGGGCAATCCCAGTGTCTCTGCCCATGTGTGGGGTGACAGGCTCAGGGTTTTCCCAGGAAATCCCATCCCAAGGGAGCAAATCCGTGCCCAGGATGGATCCCAGCCCCCTGGGCTGCTGCTGGTCCCAGGGACGGGCTGGCAGCGGGATGGATGCTCACCCTCCCCGCAGGGGGAGGAAGGAGGATGGCGGCATCTGTCCTGCTGTGTTTCAAGATGAGCTCCTTTATGACACACTTTCCTGGGCAGAGAGACCCCAAAGCAGCAGAGAGAAGCCAGAGTTGGGGGCTGCCAGGCTGCGATGCCTGCCATGGGGGGGTCTGGGGGGGTGAGGGTCCCCAGCCTGGCTCCTGGAACACGGACTCAGAGACGGCACCAACTCCTCCATTCTGGCTCTGAGCTCCTTTCAGGAGATTTTTCCTTGGCAATCCCCCTCCTGCAGCATCCTCATCCCCGGCCTCGGCCTCGTGGTGTTGCCAGGGCTTTTGCCCAAGGGAGCCGCCTGCCTGGGTTTCTGCTGCCCAAAAAATGCCCCAAGGACCGAGTCCTGCTGCCAGGGAGGATGCTCGCTTTTTTTTCCCTGCTGAGAAAAGCTGAAGCCTCTGTAATTATTGATTCCAGCAGTTGGCAAATCACACTTTAAGCAGCAGTTGAGGCTGGAGTGAATGTTGGGGTGACACAGGAGCCCCCGTCCCAGCCTTGCTGCTGGGTCTGACCCTGCCAAATGCCACATTGTGGGGGGCAGCCGGTGGGGAGGGGGGTTACAGGGCAACGCTTTCCACCAGGTTTGAAATCCATCTTGGCATCCCATGGGTAAAGCCTGTTCCTGGGTTACAGGACACTGGACTGAGCTTTTCGTGGGCTGAGTTTGGGGCAGGTCCCGCTGGGCCACAAGCCGGGGGGGGGTCTCTCCTTGGCTCAGGTCTGGGCCAGCAGAGCACAGGCACATCTCCAGCTCCGGGGGCAGAAAACCTCACTAATTATTGATTAAAAGACTTTTCTAATCCTTTCTGTAACCAACAACTGGCAAGGAAAAAAAAAAACAACCTGCTGAATTATAGATCAGTGCTCCTGGCCCCCCCAGGGCCCCCATACTCCCCCGCCGCCCGCAGCACAGTGTATTTTCAGCCACATTTTTACCCATAATGAGCCCTTCAACAGGACCAGGGAGTTGCTGCTGGGACTTGCACTGGGATGTGGGGTCTGATCCAGCCCCCAGCCGGGAGGGAAGCGGTGACTGGGAAGAAAAGGCCCGTCCTGCTCCCGCAGCCCCCCCTCTGTGGGGTTTTTTGGGGAGCAAACGTGCTGAGCAAAACCAAAACCCGCTCCCCTCCCCAGCTGCAGCTCTCGCTCTCGCTCTGCTATCTCTGGCCCCGCAACTTTAAACAGTAATATTTTGTTTTGTTTTGTTTTCCTGGCTCGCCATTAATTTTAAATCGAGGGGGACCTAATTTAGTAAATGAGATTCTTCAGGAAGGCTTTAATTAGCCACAGAGAGAGGTGGCAGGTCCCATGGTGGAGTAGGGGCTTGGCGGGAGCTGCACCCCCAGGCTGAGGCTCAGCAGGGCCTTTTTGGGGAGGGGGGGTTATAAACCCCAGTGGTTTAGATGCTTTGGGCTTGGAGGGGGTCCATGGGAGGCCAAAGGGAGGATACGGGGATGGAGGCAGAGAGGTGGGGGGCACAGAAGCTCTCGCAGTCCAAAACAACCCCCCAGGTCCCCTGCAGGGCAAAGCTCTGCTCCCCAAACCCTGCCCTGGGTGACAGCAGCTCCCACACCCATGGCCTTGAACTTGGGGGTGGCTGTGCTGGACCCCCTTTGTGGGGGCCACCTCCAAGCCTTCTCTTCTCCAGACTAAAGAGCCCCAGCTCTCTCAGTCTTTCTTCATAAGGGAGATGCTCCAATCCTTGAATCATCTTTGTTGCCCTACGCTGGACTCTTTCCAGTAGTTCCCTGTCCCTCTTGAACTGGGGAGCCCAGAACTGGACGCAGTATTCCAGTTGTGGCCTCCCCAGTGCAGAGCAGAGGGGGAGAATGACCTCCCTTGACCTGCTGGTCACACTCTTCCCTACGCAGCCCAGGATTCCCTTGGCCTTCCTGGCCACAGGAGCACACTGCTTGCCCATTGCCATTTTGCTGTCCACCAGGACCCCTAGATCTTTCTCTTCAGAAGTTGTCTCCAGCAGGTCCACCCCTAACCTGTACTGGTACCTGACATTCTTCTTCCCCAGGTGCAGGACCCTACACTTTTCCCTGGTGAACCTCATGAGGTTCTTCCTTGCCCAGCTCTCCAGCCTGTCCAAGTCCAAGTTGTTTGTGCTCCCCAAAACCAGCTCAGGCTTGTATTTTTGTATTTCACATCACTTGGTGATTTCCCCAGCCCACGGCGGGCCCCAGCATCTCCTGCCCAGGAGGATTTGGGGTGTGGAGAGGCTCCCCTTGTGGGGACGTGGCAGGAGCCCAGCGAGTGCAGCTGGGGCTGATGAAACACCTCGCCTGGAGAGACATGGGCGACGTGGCGCAGCCGGAGGGGCCGGGGGGGTCCCGCCTGCCCTCCCCGCGCAGCTGCAGCCACCCCAGCAGGGCTGTTCCTGGAGGCAGCAGGGCTGAAACTCGAAAGCAAGAGCTGGAGACCAGAATAGCCCCAGCCCCAGGGCTGGGGGGAGCAAGGCAGAGCCAGAACCCGCTGGGGGGGCCGTGGGAGGATGGAAGAAGTTGTTGTCCCCATCCCCCCCCCAGCTTTATCTCGGCCAAGCTCGAGTGATACCCAACTGCCTGAGCTGGGGGGGTGCACCCCCAAGCACCTGAAAAGGGGGCTGGTGTCTCCTGCCCCCCATCCCCACATCCCCCCACTCTCGTAGCCCCATGTTCCCAAGGGTTTGGGGAAGGGCTGTGCTGGGCCCAGGTTGTGCCACGCCAGCCCTGGGCCCCCCAAGCCGCCACCCCCCCCATGCAGCTGCGCGGCCGCGGGGCATCCCCCGGCTAAATTTACACCTCGCCCGCCCCAGTCTCCAATCAGAAACCCAAAAGAGGGCCCGAAAAAAGGAACTGAAACCATCTCCAGTGGGTGCTGACGTGTGAAGGCAAGTGGGTGCCACGCGGCTGAGCCCCGACTCGGCTCAGCCCCGAGATGGTGGCCCTGGCTCTTTGCTGCGGCGAGCTGTGCCCCTGCCTCGCTGGGCTGTCACCTTGGGGGGCCACCGGCCACCGTGGTGGGGGGACAGGTTTTGGGGCAGCCAGAAGCTGCCCAGATTTGGCCGGGGGAGAAAGAGGGACCTGCTGGGGGTTGGTGCTGAGGCTGGTGGGGCTACACGCCATGGCAGGGTGTGTGTCCTCAGCCCAGGGTCACCCCTCCTGTCTCCTGGGGGGTCCCTTCCCAGTGGGGTCTCACCCTGCAGAGGGGTCCCTGTCCCATGGGGGGTGTCCCAGCTGCTGCTCATGCACACACACGTGTGCAGATGTACACACACATAGAGAATCATAGAATTTCCTGGGTTGGAAGAGACCTTTCAGATCATCGAGTCCAACCATGAACCCAACACTGACAAACCCACCACCAGCCCACGTCCCTCAGCACCACGGCTGCCTGGCTTTGAGACCCCTCCAGGGATGGGGATTCCACCATTTTAGCTGTAACCCCTCGGGCAGCTGAGCTGCTGCTGGGTCAGCAATGAGGCTAAAACCTTGCTTTTAGGTGTTCATTGTAGCTAAACAAAGTGCATATGCACACACAGACACACGCACACACAGACACACGCACACACAGACACATGCACACACTTGCACATGCACGTACACACATGTATATGTGCACACACACACTTTGATGCACACCCTCCCCAGTGATCCCAGTGCCTCCAGCCCCCCCGGCTGACCCCACACACGTGGGATTTGGGGACAGGGCTGGCCCTGACACACCTCGTGTCACCCTGTGCCACTGCCACCCCAGCCCTTTGTCAGGGCCTCCTGCTGCCACAGCACTGCCAGGTCACCTCAAATCACTTCTCGTTAACTCAATTAAACTAATAATCCCTGCCTCCCGCCAGGCAGCCCCTCAGCTGGGCTCGTCCATCCGTCTGACCTGCCCCAAGATGCACAGATATTGGGCAGATTTCCCTGAATCTGGGAAATAAAATCCAGGCTATGAATGGATAAAATGTGGGTTATAAATTATAAAATACAGGTTATGAATCATAAAATACTACAGAACACCCCCCCAGGGGTCACAGCCCCAGCGGGGGTCAGCCGCAGCGCCCAAGGCCGAGGTTTTATCACCCTGCAATTGGAAGGGAATTAAACGAAATAAATAAATGCTTGAGGCTGGCATGGTCGAAAACACAACCTGAGCAATCAAGCCGGGTTGCAAAGAGGAGAGAATTTGCATAACTCTGTCAAAACAGCAACCGCCGGGACGCGCAGCTGCAGGAAGGCACCGCGCGGGGCGGCCAGACCCCTCCCCGGCCTTTTATTTGTGTGTGTATTAAACCTCAGCCCCAGCCCGGGGGGAGGTAAACAGCCCCAGAGATAAACACCCGCCCTTGTAAACAGGTTGTAAACAAGCTGCACCGACTCAAAAATAAACACCTTTCCGCTGCTTCAAAATATTTATCATCTCAAGTTTAGCGCGGTAATAAAATAAAACTCCCAAAAAAGCCCCAGCCCTGGTCTGGGGACCAAGAAAAACCTTGTTTTCTGCTCATGTTGGGTGTAAACAGCCTTGTTTCCCCAGGCAGGTGTGCTGGGGGGGGGGGGGGCTGTGTGGCAGGGCTGGTGTTGCCCGGCTGGAGAAGTACCCTCGGTGGGTTTCAGCCCTCGTGAGGACTCCCAAGATGGGGGTTTTTCGACTTAATGTTAAGAAATGTCTAGCTGGGGGGTGCTGGTGACAGCAAAGCAGTGGCAGGGTGACAGCGAGGTGGTGGCAATGAGGCTGAAAGCTGTGATGGGGGCAGCCACCACAGTCCCCACCAGCCCCTCGGGAGGGAACCGGGGGGTTTGGCTCAACAAGTTGGGGAGGATTTTAAGCCAAATTTGGGTTTCTGCCCCTCCACGTCCTGCTGGGATGAGCAGTGCCAGTGCCACGGCTTGGGCAGCCAGTGCAGGGGGGGACTGGAGGGGACGTGGGGTGCCCCCCGGGGCTAGGTGATGGACCCTGACCAGTGCCACCCCCACCAGCCTGCCCACCCGCACCAGGTGCCACCAGCACAGCAGAGCCACCACCGTCCCTCTCCCTCTGCAGCACCGATGGGGGAAAAAATGGTTGGGTTTAAGCATCTTTGCCATGTTTTGGGGGACTTTTGGCCGGGCACCCCGGGCCGGCCATGGGCAGGGGGTGCTGACGCACATGGCTGCCCCCCCAGCTGGGCTCTCTCCGGGCAGCTGTGCCGACCGCAGCCCCGCTGCCCAGGAACGGCCTTTGCTAAAATTACAGCCCCACCGAAAACAAGAGCCCGCTTGGGCCAAACACCAGCTGGGAGCCAGGAATAGCCCCCGGTGCGCGCCGTTTCCCCGGCACAAACTTTCCAGCACGTAGCACCCCGAGCATCGCCGCCCGGCCGTGCCGCGGGCAGGGTGGGGGCAGAGAAAGACATTTTTTGGCGCCATTTCAACAATGGCTCTTGCTGGGGGGGGGGTTCCAGGTCCTTTTCCCTGGTGGGGGGCACAGCGTCTCCCCAAATTTGGGGTCCCATCAGGCTGGGTGCTGTGCACTGAACCCACTGGGTAGTTTTGCCATCCAGGCCCACCAAGGGCTTCACTTGCCAGACCCTTGCCCAGTGCCACCAGCTCTCTCTGCCATGGGCACCGTGGCCACCAGGGACAGGCCCCCCTGGGTTTGGGGACCCTGAGCATGGGGGTGTCTGTTCCTGGGGCTCCTGCCACCCAGTGCCTGGCACTGATTTGTCCCCCACTGTCCTTGCAGAGCTGCAGCCCCAACCCTTCAGGGTCCAGCCCAGGCACCCCCCACGCCCCAGCAGGGTACTGGGGTGGACTGGGGAGGCTCTAGCCATTTGGGGCCAGCTGTGGCTGAACAGGCCTTGTCCTGCTCACAGGGGGACCTGCTGCTGTCACCTTTCAGGCCTATGACCACGCCAGGCCAGCCCTGGGTGCAGCCATGGGGCAGCTGCCCCATAGCCTACTGGTGAGAGGGACTGGGCTGCACAGCAGGACCTGGAGAGGGGGACAGGGAGAGAGGGGGCATGGAGAGACATGGGGGGACATGGCAGAACAGAGAGCATGGAGGACACAGAGGGGATAAGTGGCACGGGGGGACACAGGAGGACATGATGGGACACGAGGGGAAACGGAGGTCACAGTGGGGGCATAGGGAGCATGGGGGACACAGGGACATGGAAGGACAGGGACACAAGGACATGGGTGACAGTGGCATGGAGGACACAGGTGACAGAGGTACAGGGGACATGGGTGGTGGCAGCAGCACGAGGGGTGGGGAACAGCAGCACAAGGATATGAGGAGAGGGGGGACAGTGGCACAGGGGCCAGGGGGGACGGGGTGACAGCACCAGGAGGACAGGGGCGACAGGGACATGGGGGACAGGGGGAACAGTGACAGGAGGCGAGGGGTGACAGGGACACGGGGGACCGTGGTGCGGGGGTGCCCAAAGCCGGGAGAGGGGCGCCACCTGGCGGCCCCATGACGCTCCTGCAGCCCCGCCCGGCCCCGGCGCCCCCGCGCAGGCCTTGTCCCCCATGTCCCCCCTGTCCCCTCTGTCCCCAGTGTCGGTGGCCCCGCGAGGGATCTGGGGGGACACGGGCTGTGCCCCCCATGCAGCGGGGTGGGGACGTGGAGCCAACCTGAGCCTCCCCCGAGGCGGTGCCAGCCCTGGCTGCCCGTAGGCACACGGAGGACCCTGCCCCACGCCTGCTGGTTCTCCCGGGCCTGAGCCCCCGGTGCAGTGGGAGCAGGTGGCCAAGGCCATTACCGGCACTAATGAGGTCTGCTAATGAGCGGTCAGCACACGGAGCCCCGAGCGAGGCTGCTGCTTCCAGCCAGTGCCGGCTGGAGCCCGACGGGAATTCCTGAGCTGGGCCACAGCCACCACCAGGCCAGTGGCACCCATCGCCCAACAGACCCACGGGGCCGAGCACATCTCTGCTCTCCCCTCACGGAAATGGGGCTCCAGGCACCCAGGCTTGAGCTCTGGGGTGGGTTCAGAGACCCCCAGCATCCATGGGGGCCTGCGAGCACCCAGCGTGGGGATCACGGGGGCTTTGGCTGGGCCCCTTCACCCCCTGGAGATGCCCCTTCCCTGCCATGGGCTTCCCAAGCCCTGTGCCAGGAGGGTGCTCAGACCCCCTGCACCCATGGGTGCCACAGCCACCCCTCTGGCTGGGCTGGAGGAGCCCGCACGGGCAGCGATTTCCCCCAGAAATGATGAAAACCTGAGGCCTCCCCACCCCGCTCCCAGATAATGACCTGTGCTCTGATGCCCATAACTCAGGAGGAGACGGGAACACGCCTGGAGCTTCAGCACATTAATTATGAACCACCCCATTTGCCAGGGCCCTGGCTCTGCCCCTGCCTTTCTGGGCATCGCCGGAGCAGCGCCCACAGCTGCAGCAAAATTAGCTCCGTGGAAAGAGCCATCAGTTCCCTGCGTTCTGCCCCGGGGCGCCGAGGGGTGCTGTGTCCCCAGGGACAGCCCTGACCCCCCCTCAGCCAGTCCCAAGCCCGGGGAAGGAAACATGGCCGTGTCTGCGAACATAGGGACCACCAGCATCCCAGACCATGAGAAGGGCCAGGGTTGGGGCCTGGGGGTTCCTTGCAAGGGAAAAGGGGGGTTGTCTCATTCCTGCCTGCACATCCATGCTCTGGGCCAGTCTCCCTGAGTGCCACCCCGTCACTGTCCCCCGGGTCCCTCCCCAGACCCCCACACCAAGCACCCTGCCCCAGCTACGCTGAAGGGACACAGAGCCTAAGTGAGGACCTCGGCTTTATTCCAGCTTGGAATAAATGCCCCCCCATCACCGTTGCAGCGGGACGATGCTCCTACAGGTTTGGGGAGAAGGGGCCGAGCAGGGCCAGGAGGAGCAGGGGGGAGAGGAGCTGGTGGTGGCCCCCGTGGGGGGACCCTCCGCTGGCCGTGGCCGCCCTGGAGGCGAAGATCTTGCGGCTGTGGAGGGGCTGCGGCGGACGGAAGTTGTTGGTCATTTTTAGGAGCGTGGAGCCGGTGGCCGGGAAGTGGAGGGTGCTGACGAACGCCCGCAGCTGTGCAGGGGGAGAGGAAGGGGTGGGCAACCATTCCCTGGGCTCCCCGAGCCCCCACCCACCTGTGAGCCCCCTTTCATGCTGCCCTGTTGCCAGTGGCACAGGACCCAGGGTATGGCCCCCCCACCAGCGGGTGTCCTCCCACCACCCCTCACCGCTCTCCTGAAACCAGACCCACAGGGTGAGGGCATCAGGCAGGTCCTGGATCAGCTCTTGAGTTGTAAATGAGCTAATCGTGTCTCACTGCCTGTGATCAGCACTTAAAGAGCAGCTGGGCCACGGCACCCTCAAGGAAATACGTCTGCTAAGATGCTTGGGTGGCAGAGGAGAACTCCATCTGTCCATCCATCCATCCATCCATCCATGCATCCACCCACCCTCCCACCTCCTCAGAGCCTCTTCCAAGCTCCGGTGCATTCGCTTCCATTTCGCTTTCTGAATCCTGGGGCTGGGCAGGAGAGTGCTGGACGGGATTTCTCCCTGCTGGCAGGTGGCCACAGCTCCATTACTTAACCCTCATAAAATTAATTAATTGCCAGGTTGCCAGGAGCATTATTACAGAGGTGACTTTCCCTGTGCTCTTGCTTAGGGGTCAGGAAGGGGCTCTGATGCCCATAACTCAGGAGGAGACGGGAACACGCCTGGAGCTTCAGCACATTAATTATGAACCACCCCATTTGCCAGGGCCCTGGCTCTGCCCCTGCCTTTCTGGGCATCGCCGGAGCAGGGCCCACAGCTGCAGCAAAATTAGCTCCATGGAAAGAGCCATCAGTTCCCTGCGTCCTGCCCCGGGGCGCTGAGGGGTGCTGTGTCCCCAGGGACAGCCCTGACCCCCCCTCAGCCAGTCCCAAGCCCGGGGAAGGAAACATGGCCGTGTCTGCGAACATAGGGACCACCAGCATCCCAGACCATGAGAAGGGCCAGGGTTGGGGCCTGGGGGTTCCTTGCAAGGGAAAAGGGGGGTTGTCTCATTCCTGCCTGCACATCCATGCTCTGGGCCAGTCTCCCTGAGTGCCACCCCGTCACTGTCCCCCGGGTCCCTCCCCAGACCCCCACACCAAGCACCCTGCCCCAGCTACGCTGAAGGGACACAGAACCAAAGTGAGGACCTCGGCTTTATTCCAGCTCGGAATAAATGCCCCCCCATCACCGTTGCAGCGGGACGATGCTCCTACGGGTTTGGGGAGAAGGGGCGGAGCAGGGCCAGGGGG